>NC_033800.1:117222519-117240592 GCF_001876935.1 Asparagus officinalis
CACTAAATGTTTTATCAACAGAAAAAATCAAATTCCGTCACTAAAATATTGTCTGCACATTGAGGGTCCCTAATAGTACTTTTGGCGACGGGTTTTTCGTCGCTAAAGGTTAGTGACGGGAAATTAGCGACGGTTTTTCTATCGTACTATTTTTAAAAAAATGACACTAAATGTTTTATCAACAGAAAAAATCAAATTCCGTCACTAAAATATTGTCTGCACATTGAGGGTCCCTAATAGTACTTTTGGCGACGGGTTTTTCGTCGCTAAAGGTTAGTGACGGGAAATTAGCGACGGTTTTTCTATCGTACTATTTTTAAAAAAATGAAAAGAAATAGGATATTTCTGTCGCTAAATACTCTTTAACGACGGCTAATCTATCACTAAAGTTATATTTATATTTTTATTTGCTTTTTCTCATGTTCGTTTTTCGTCTCCAAAAACACCTTTAGCGATGGATTGGTCGTTGCTAAAGACATATTTATATTTTTATTTTTATTTTCATGCCATTTTTTTGTTGCTAAAGTTATATTGAGCGAAGACTAATGCCTCGCTAAAAGTAAAAAATATATTTTTAAAAAATATTTTGAAAATTTAAAAAACTCTATACAATAATATAATGAATTTAAAAAACCTATACAATCAGCAATATAATATTCATTCCCACATATATATAACACATATATTTTAATAAAAACAAATAAAAAATATCCCGACATAATAAATATTGTTTGTACAACACATCCATTATTTTTATTGAAAACTAAATTAATATATATCATTCCTCCTGATCATTATCCTCATCACCAACTCCACTATGACTACCCCCGGCTCCCCCATGTCTAGAAGTCCTGGCCTGCAAATATAAATCAAACGTTAACAAGAGTGTGTAATCGTTAACAAGAGTATGCAAATATAAATATAATCCCCCTAACACTACAACACAACAACACAACACCACAACACAACAACAAAAAACACAACACTAACCAATCGCCCAAACCCTACTACCAGAACCAACTCCCCCACCCCCCCCACCCCCCCTCCAACAACCATTAACGACCAACTCCACTCCTCCCCGCCTCACCAACGCGAAACGCCCCACCAACAGCACCCCCCAACCAATTCACATCTAACCCCACCCCCCCATCCATCACCAACCACCACACACCACCTATCCCCACTCCTCTCCCCATCATGAAAACCTACTCAACTCACATCACATAACGACCACAAACACAACATAAAACAAAATACATCCAACACACTATCAAATCCCCCCAACCACCCCCACACAAACGACACTCCCTTCCTCCCCTTAATCCACACACCACCAACCAAATCCCATCTCTCCTCCTCAACCACGACAAAGTCCACTCACAGGCCAACCACCAACGAGCAACCACACTCCACACTAAGGTTGTTCATCCGTACCGGGCCGGGCCAAAACGCAGCCCGGACCCGCCCCGCCCGGTTTTTTTTATTATTAAATTTTTTTGGTTTTTTATTATTGTAAAATTTTTTAGTTTTTAAAATTTGAAAATACAATTCCAAAATAAACACAATTTTGATAAAAAAATTATATTATTATCAATTGTATTAATGTAATTTTATAAATATAGAAAAATTATCAGAAATTAAAATAATTGTAAAATTTTTGTAGAAAACAAAAAATAAATAATTTGTAAAGAATTTAAAGGCGCAAATCAAAAGACATCTAAATATAATATGTTGTGGCTAGGATTTGAACCACGTAACTACCACTAACCTAACTCTCCATCAAACTCCTCTAAATTTTACGCACTGAGATTAAGTAGCAGCCAAAGTATTCATGTCATTATATTATAGTATAGTATATATATATATAATAACAGCAGCGATGCCATAATATCATATATTATAATACATATAACAAATGTAAATACTTATAGTAATTACAAAACAATATATATTATAATATATATATATTAATATATAATATGATATAATATATATCATAGTATATATATATAATATTATATATAATATATATATATATATATATAATATATAATATATATAGTATATATATATATATAATATATATATATAATATATATAACTTATATATCCAGTACTAATATAGTTTAATCATAAGAGTATAAATATAATAGTAAGTACACATATATATAATTTAGAGAGGATTATCTTATACATATATATACATTATATAAGAAGATATAAATACATAAATAAGAGAGATATAGTTGATATAGTACTTATATAAGAGAGTATAACTATAATATCTTATATATAACTTTATACATATATTATAACATAAATAAGAGAGAGTATTACTTATTATAGAGAGAGAGGTATATATATATATATATATAATTATATATATTATATATAATATATATAATATAACTATTATATATATATATATATATTATATAATATAGTATATATATACCACACACAGAGTTCGCCTGCCACAACACCATATATTATACATATGAGAAAATAAAAAAATAAAAAAAATACTAATTCGGAGACAGGCCTCGGGCGCCGGGCCGGTGGGACGATTTTTGAGACGGCCCTAAACTTACACCCCACCCCACCCCCTTCATCACCACGCACCACCAAGATCCCACTCTCTTCCTTCTCCATCATGACCAAACCCCCTCACTAACCAATCACATAACGACCACCACAATACAACATCATAACCAAACAACCAGTACCACCACCACTACGCATGCACGCACCATCAACACTACCATCACATAAAAATATTATAAGCATATATTTTTGGCTTTGTATTAGGGTTAGGGTTGGAGTTTGTGTGTAACAGTTTGTAACAGTTTGTATCAGTGTGTATCGGTGTGTATGATATCATTTAGTCATGAAGGAAATTCATAACTAAGTAAGAATTATATATTTAATTCATTTAATTAAAAAAAGTAAAGTATATATATTACCTGATCTGTCATAAACCGTCTCCTATATGCCTCCTGAGCCTCCTGAGGCAGAGTCGACATGAACTGTGTGAACTCCAATTCTCTCTGCTCCCGACACCTCCGTTCTTCCTCTGTAATCTACTAATATGTTGTTTGCTGTGACTGCCAGTCTTCAATCGCTTTCAACCATTGCTCCATCATCGAGTCTTGATATGAACTGCTTCCTGGTGTTCTTGGTGTTCCTGGGGGTGTTGCAAACTCGTAGGTGCTACTAGACTCGTGCGGCCGATGCTCGGATCCTCTCCACCAATATCTGTTCTTCATACTTGGTTCAATGACCATCTCGATGATGGAGTCCTCCTCCTCTCTACTTAGCCAGGCCGGAGTGCTAGAAACGACCTGAGACTGAGACATTTTCTCCTGTACCTTGGCAAGTAATTTCTCCTGTGATATATCAAAATAACCCAGGCAAGTCAACTTATTAATGATGCATTGTTATGAAATTGAATATATAAATGAATTGCTACTTATAGCCAGATCCTGATTCTTAGCTTTCTTCTCTTCATTAGTGTAATTCGGGCTCTAGGAAGCCAGAATACGATCTGTAAAATGTCCGAGATCTCCCCTTCCCTATTTTATTCAAATATATTATTAACCCATAACATATAAATTATACTCAAATTGACAACTTAAAAGATAATATATTATATACCTCAAGCTCCAATTGATGATAATGCTGGTTGAAGGACCTAGAGCCCCCGTGATGCTAGTAACTACGAGACACGTTACGGTTCCTCCTTGCTATTGCAGCTTGAGCCTGCAAAACAATGTCAAATCAAAACAATATATAAATTCAAACAATAAATGAAAATTTGTACTTCAATAATACATGAATTTCGATCGTGTCCTAGTAATCGCAAAGTGCAAAAAAATCTACTCCATCTACGCACTCGTCAAGATGCCAGAAGCGCTCCTAATATTTTGTTATTTGAACAAAATATTTCTTCTTCACCTCAAACTGCCATCTCTTGAATGACAGATTGATTTGCGCAAAGCAGTAAGTACAAGCACAAATGTTATCGTCAAGGAAGGAAGAAAAATCGCTTCAGCATATAAAGAAAAAAGAGATACAAATTAGTGTATTAAACATAATAATAAACTAATAACTAATAATTATGAAAATATAAATAAATGACTCACACATATATATCTCCAACAAGCTACCAGCGCATCAGTCCGTTGTGATTTCCATGTCAAAAAAATGTTGTCAATGAACTTACGGTTGTACTTCAGGAAATTTCCCTCATAGTCTGACATACAAATTGGATAAGCAATCTGACCCTTTGTAAACCGTCCAGACAGGTTAGCATATGTCGAGAAGTCATTAATTATCCACATGACCATTACCCGCATGTAGGAAGACTCCTTACCATAAGCATCATAAGTGCTAACAGCTTCTTCCCAGAGAAGCTTCAGGTCATCAACTAATGGTTGGAGGAAAACATCAATGTTATTTCTAGAAGAATATCTTCCAGAGATCAAGTTTATCATGTATGTCTGCTTCTTGTACATAGACACTGGCAGGTTGTACGGTGTCAGCAACACTGGCCAGGTAGACCAAACAGAGCTTATTAATCCAAACAGATTAAATCCGTCACTAGCAAGCCCCAGCCTAATATTTCGAGACTCCTTACCAAAGTCAGGGTATATACGATCGATGTGCTTCCATGCCTCACCGTCAGCTAGATGTCTCAGTTTCCCATCCTCTTTGCGGTCAGTCGAGTACCATCGCATATTCTCAGCCAACTCAACAGACATATAAAACCTCTGTAGCCTAGGAATAATTAGAAAATATCAGAGAAGCTTCGTAGAGATTCTGCTCTGCTTTTTGGATGCACTGTCTTTGTAGGAATAATTAGAAAATATCAGAGAACTTTCGAAGGGATTCTGCTCTAATTTTTGGATGCACTATCTTCAGATGTGCTCATATGTTCTCCTTTCCAGTATGATACATGACACGTCAGACATTCCTCCATAGCTTCATTACTCGTATTGTACAGGATGCGGTTGTTAGGACAAGCGTCTATCTTCTTGTAATCAAGCCCCAACGTGTCAATAATCTTATGGGCTTTGTAATAAGTTGAGGGGATGCTTTTCTCGCCACCTGGAATGACTATCCTCAACAAATCTAATAACACCTCGAAATGTGTAACAACCAGCCCACTGAGTGTTTGGATATGAAGAAGCCTCAGCATAAAAGAAAGCCTTGTGAACTTCTTGCACCCCTCATATAATGGTGTCTTGTTTTCTTCAATAAGTCTCATCAATCGATCTACATCTTGAAACATATCAGTAGTGTTGACATCACTTGAAGACGGCGTGACAAGAATATCTTCCAACATATCAGTCATGTCGATTGTCAGATTGCCGACTTCAGTGAACTCTTCCTCTGATTGCATCACCGGGACGTCTTCACCGTGATGACTCCAAAATATATAAGAGCTATCAAATCTATTGATTGACAAATGAAAACTTACATCACTCCTAGTGAGCATTTTACTATTCCTGCAATTCTTATAAGGATAGAAAATCGACCCGCTTAGCGACCGTAGAGGGTTTGTGTTAGAGTAGGCTAAGAAAGCTTCTATCTCATCCTTATATCGGGCATCTAGATGCCTTCGATCACGTGGTATGTGCATGAATGATTTGTCAGGAACTATCCGCATCTCAAATTTAAAAATTAATAGAAGTGAGCATATCCCTACATATATCATTTTAATTTTTTTAATTTAGGACAAGCGTGTGTGACTGGCTGTCAGAGGAAGGCTTCTATCCCATTAGGTATGTACACGTGGCGTGTATGTATTTACGTGTGTTCAAGTGTACTTTTATTTTGTCAAAATTTTGGCAACACCTACCCGCTGTTCTTCGAATACACTATAGTGGGAAGGATATACTCCTGCATATCCCTCCGACATTTGTACACGGAGAACAATGAGTAAGCGTCGTCGAAACTCTAACAAAATAAAAGTACACAAGAACACACGTAAATACATATACACATCACGTTTACATACTTAACCCGTCCACACTAGACAGATCCAATAAATATTCATATATAAGCCCCCCTTGTCACATACGTGTACGAAAAAGGTTGTCGGACCGAACACGATGATCTCGTATCTGCCAACCATCCCGTACGTGTATGTGACAAGTAAATAAAGAGTTATATATATAAGGTAGGGAATTCTATGGCTCAAAAATATGAGTGTATAGTGTGTACAATTTCTATGTAATTAGCGATATAATAGTTACGCTAACCCCTCACACTCACCCTTACTATAACCCTAACCTTAACCTAACCCTAACCCCCACCCTCCCCATAACCTTTGCCCTCGCCCTAACCCTAACTATAACCCTAACACTCACATAACTCTAACCCTAGCCATAACCCCTGCCCTCGTCCTCGCCCTTGCCATAACCCCCGCCCTCGCCCTCTCCCTCGCCCTCGCCCTAACCCCCTAACCCTCAACCTCCCCCTCACCCTCACCTAACCCTAATCCTAACCCTAACCCTTGCCTGACCCTAACCCTAACCGTCGCCGCCCTCGTCGTCGCCCTAACCCTAACCCTAACCTTAACCCTCAAACTCACCCTCACTCTCACCCTCACCTAACCCTAATCCTAACCCTAACCCTAACCCTCGTATAACCCTAACCCTAACTATATTTTGTTTTATTAGGTTATAATTTTAGCAAGATGAAATTTTGTTTTTTTAATAATATCTTATTAGGGTTTGGGTTTTTTTCAATTTTTTGTTTTACTAAAATTAAACTATAATAATAATAAATAAAAAATGAAATTAATAAATAATAAAATTAAAAAAGTCTTTCTCCCCCTACATCTCTCTTTCTCTCTACCTCTCTCTCGATCGACCAACACCGGCCGCTGTTGTAGCAGCTGGCTAGCCCGACGTCGGCCGGCCGAGGAGAGAAAAGAGAGAAGAGAGAATGTAAGGGGGATGAGAAAGAGAGATGGATGGGGACGAGGATAACCTGAGAGAGAGAGAGAGAGAGAGGAGAGACGAGAGAGCGGCAGCAGCGGTCGGTTAGGTAGACGCGACGCATTAGTGGTAATCGGAGGCGCTCGCGGGTCTGAGTGCTGACAAAGAGAAAGGGGGAGGGAGAGAGAGAGGGGGGAGAAATGAAGAGAGAGGGGAAAACGAGAGAGGGATTTGGGGGGAAAACCCTCTCGAGGTGGGCTTTCCCAATTTTTTTTGGGCAAGCCTGCGCCAATTTTTTTTATTTTTTACTTTTTAGCGACGGAAACTGTTGCCATAACTTTACCCTTCCATCACTAAAAGTATTTTTAATGTTGAAAAAATAATTATAGATATTTTCTTAATGGTGACAGGAACAATCTGTCGCCAATAATTATTTTTTCGTCGTTATATCCTATTTTGCATATGGGAATATAACGAGGGAAATATCCATCGCTATAAGTTCGCTTATAGCGACGAAAATATCTGTTTCTATATTCTATGGTTAAAAGTCATATTTCTAGTAGTGAAATGTGAGTTGCGATTAATTTTTTATGTCTATTTGCTCACATTTAGTTGCCTTGTTATTTTTCTTCTATATATGCTTAAGGCTTTTTGATAGGAGGAGCCTTCCCTATTTGTTTATACTCACTCGTGCTTGTTTGTAGGGGGAGCCTATTGCTCTCTTTCTTCTTATTGTTTTCCTCATTTTGATGTTGATAAAGGGGGAGAAATAATTTTATTGTGAGTATCTCGTTTTCTTTGCCTACTATTGGTATCATGCATAAGATTATATATTGTGTATACATTTAGTATCATGCATGTTTTATATACTCTTTTTGTAGATTGTTTGTCATCATCAAAAGGGGGAGATTGTTAGGTCTTATGTTTATGAGCCTATTGTCTAATCTAGTTTTGATGATTAACAAACAATTCTTAATATCGTTTGTCTAGTATTTTGTATTTGCCTGTTAGGTATTTTACACAAACATCCTCCATGTTGGAGGTTGGAAGGATTTGCGCCTTAACGATGATATCTTAGAGGTTAGCGGAAATTGGAATGAAGCCATCGTAATTCAAGTCAAGATACATTATCACTTCATCCCACAACCAAGATTGAACATCTTGAAGATCATTAGCTTGGTATAGTGTTTTAAGTTTAGTTCTGTACTTTATGTGTTTATACTTTAAGCTCATATCATACATGTACACGCTTTCTCGATTTATCGTATCATACATCCATTTGAGAATATATTATGTTTTTGGATTATAAACTAAATAATACTATTTTACATCTTTTCTAAAGTCTAGTAATCCATTAAAAAAATCTCAAAACTTGTTTGAAAGGATTCTATCAAGATCAAGTTTTTAACGAGTTAGTATTCTTGAACGTTTTGCAAAATAGTAAGTTTTCACAAATAGGAAATGATATTTTAAAATTTTCTTTTCTAACATGTTTATTTTTATATATATAAATATTTTCCTAAGTTTTACTATTTTTGGAGTTAATTTACTATTTTAATTTGAATTTAGAAAATTAGCTTTTCAAAATTCATGTTTCGGTGAATAGTGTTATCGATCGACCGATTGGTTTAATAAGTCAATCGATCCTCTTGTATCAGTTAACTGATGTAATTTTTAAGTTGACCGATCAGTGCAATTTTTTTCCAGCCTTCAGTTTTACAGATGAATCAGTCAATCGATCCAAAAGATCAGTTGACCGATCAACGGTGTTTTGGCTGTAACAGCTAGTTTTTGGCTAATTTCTTTTGAGAGGCTATATATAGCTCTCATAACTCATTTGTTTTGATATATGGAAGTTTAGAAAGAGGTTTTTTAAGTTTGTTTAAGGGTTTTTAAGAGAAAATCAAGTGTTTTGTTTGTTTGAAGGAGTTTTACAAAGAGAAGGATTTTATCTTCAAATCTCTACCTCTCTTTATTTTAGAGAAGTTTTTCTAAACTCATCCTCTAGCTATTTATTATTTTGATTCTCATATATTTGTGCTAGTTTGATTTGAGTTTAACTTTGATTTTGTTATACTCATTTTTTACACACACAACCACTTGAACTTAAGTATTTCACATATTGTATATTTGGGTTGTGAGTGATTCATTGAGAGGGCTTACATTTCATTCTCATTTGTATTGGAGAACAAATCCTTTATTTGCACTTATTATTGAAACACGTTGTAATATAAAAGGACACTTAGAGGAGTGGTTGGCGAGAGACCAATGTTAATTCCAAGAGGAGTGAGTTAGTAGTAAAGCCTAGAGAGAGGTGGTAAATCCAAACACTTGAGAAAGGTAACACGGTTAGTCCAACACTTAGAGGAGTGTGTCTTGTGGAATTGACAATGTGTAGATTGTAAAAGTTTTCGTTAAACTTTGGAAACTGGTTGTGTAGTTATTTTGATTGATAGTGGAGATCTCCTTAAGGTGAGGAGTGGAGACGTAGTTCGTGGGTTGACCAAACTCCGTGATCATATCTTTGTGTTTGTGATTGACGTTGGTGTATTTTTTATCTTGCTCTTATTGTTTATATCGCCTATTATCATATTGTTTCATTGTATGTCCTTGCTTATATTTTTGTGTATATCATCATTGCAAAGATAATTCATTATTAGTCTTAATTTGATATTAATATCGGATTAGATTAGCAATTATCCTATTCACCCCCCATAGGGTACTTTCACTGCATACTGAGGATAAAGTAATTCAGGTCAATGTAGGTGATAAAACCAACTCCAAGCCCATTTTCATCAATGAGAGCTTGTCGCCCCTTAAGAAAGTAGAACTCATAACTCTCATTCAAGAGTATATTAACGTCTTCACCTGAAGTTAGGAAGGCATGGCTAGGTTGGATCCAGATGTGACTATGCATCACCTTAATATTAATCCGAGCATCAAGCTGGTCAAACAACAATAAAGATGATTTCGTCCTGACTTGATGGAACCGATCGAGAAAGAAATTCGTAAACTCATTGGATTCATATTTATCCATGAAGAACAACATTCAAAATGGTTAGCCAATGTCATTGCAGTGACGAAGAAGAATGGTATTTTCTGGATCTATATTGACTTCAGAGACCTCAACCTCACTTGTCCAAAGGATGAGTTCCCTCTCACTATAATGGATGTCATGGTTGACAATAAATGTGGATTTGAGACGATGTTGTTAGACCCTAGAGGGGGTGATTAGGGCCTTAGGCTAATCTAATCTGATTTTATGCCAATTAAAACTTATTAATAAATTATTCTTACAAGATAGATATATAATGCTAATCTAATCTGATTTTATGCCAATTAAAACTTATTAATAAATTATTCTTACAAGATAGATATATAATATGTTATGAGCAAAATTATTCTTACAAGATAGATATATAATATGTTATGAGCAAGAATATACAATATGAACAAAGAGATATACCCTATATGAAGAAATATATGCAAGGATATATAAACTAATACAATGGTAAAATAAATAATCTACAAATATAGGCCAATATGAAGAGTAATACACAAAGGCGATATAAGATATGAATACAAGAAAAAACACGCCAATGCAATCACAAACAAAACATATGATCATGGAGTTCAGTCCCCATGACCTACGCCTCCGTTCCTCATCTCGAGGAGATCTCCACTATCATAACCGAGTTTTCTACGCTCACACGAATAACGTTTACACCTCACAATAATGGTTTTTAACACTCACCGATCAACGTTCACAATCTCACAATGTAACTACACGAATTACCACATCAAGTGTTGGTCTCTAGCCCGTGTCTCCCTCAAGTGTTAGGAATTACAACCTCTCTTTTGCCATTACCACCTACCCCACTCCTCTTGGGACTGACCCCGTCTCTCACCACACACTTCTCTCGGTGTATAAGTGTATTACAAAATGATCTTCATAAATAGGCTCACAATATAACAAATTTATTCTTTACAATAGATAAGAACTCAATGTAGGCTCACACTCAATGTTACAATTTCACAACCCAAATTATACTATGAATGTAAATACAATAAGCTCAATAGGTTGTGTGTGTAAACAATGAGTAAATCAAAACTAAACTCAATTATGAAAAACTAGCTTGTAGAAATGATATCAATAAAAAATTATAAATGAAAGCTAGAATTGAGTTTAGGAAGACTTCTCTACATGACAAGAGAGAGAGAGAGAGAGAGAGAGAGAGAGAGAGAGAGATGAATTGAAGCTCAACCACCAATGAATTGATCTCCACTTCTTCTTGTGAAAGTATCTTCACAAACCAAACTTGAAACAAAATGAAACGAAATTTAAACCCTTGTTAAACTTTCTTAAAATATTCTCTTGAGTATTTAGAACTGAGGATATGTGGGGGTATTGATAGGAACCCCAAAGCCAAGAAAAAACAAGGCAAAAAGACCAAAAACCCAAAACAGGACAAGGGTGGAAAGTAGCAGTTACTATGTAACAGACACTTTATAGGTCGACTCATAAAAATCATGGGTTGGCTCATAACCTAGCTATTATAGGCTAAAAACAGCGTATGGGTCAACTCATAAAATTCATGAGTCGACTCATCATGCATGGGTTGACTCATAAAGTCATGGGTCGACTCATCAGAAACAAAACACAATTTCCAGCACAGTTTATGAGTCGACTTATGACAGGCATGAGTCGACTCAACCTATCTGGGTCGACTCATGATGTTATGAGTCGACTCATCAGAAACAAAATGTAAACTACACAAAAGTTTATGAGTCGACTCAATGATGTTCATGAGTCAACTCAAGACATGCACACAGCCTGTTTTAAACAGTACATGTCAACTTAAAACAGGGTTTAAAATATCAAATAAATTCTAAAAAATATAAAACTTTGGAGAATACTTGTAAATATGAAAATGAACATGTTACAAAAATTGTTTTCAATAAGCATTCTCCATTTGTGAAAACTCATCATTTTTTAAAATAGTCCAAAACATGAAAATACAAAACACATGTTTTTGATATTGTAGCTAAACCATGTTTTAAAACTTCTTGTATAGCTTTATAGACTTGGTAAAAGGTATAAACTATAGTTATTAAGTCCATAAACCAAAAACACAATATTTTTCAAAATACAATAGAATATGAAACACATAAATATGAAAATGAAGATATATGTTGTTTCATATCTATATAGCTAAACCAAAATAACTTATCCACATATAAAACAAATAAGTATTATATATCCAAAATAACTTATCCACATATAAAACAAATAAGTATTATATATCTATTTGTTTGTAAAAACTTTTGTGGATAAAACATATAAACCATTAAATTGTGTGTGTATAATATTGAGCTTAAGATATTAACACATAAGTATAAACCTATACTACAAATACTATAAACTATATACCCAAGCTTGAAGGTCTTCAATATAGTTCTACTTGGTAAACTTACGGATGAAACTTGAACTTGAATCTTTAACTTGAATTACATTCCTTCACTCCACTACTTTCACCAACCTCCATTTGATATGATCGTTATGGCACAATTCCATCCAACCTCCAACTTATTGTTTATCTACAATAAATAAAAACACAAATACTAGACAAACAACATTAGTGATAAATTGTTTGTTAAACATCATCAAAACAAAGAGGCCAACAAATGTCATTTATGGATGGTTTTTCTGGATATAACCAAATCAAAATGTATCCGGATGATCAGAAATATGCAGTTTTTAGGATACCCTTAGGAGTATATTTGTGTATAGTAATGCCCTTCCGTTTGAAGAATGCTAGAGCCACCTGCCAAATGTGCGATGAACATGATCTTTCGTGAGCATTTGCATGAAATGATAGAATGCTACATTGATGATCTCTGATCAAAAGTTGTCAAAAGTAAGATCACCTTAGCGATTTGAGAACAATGTTCAAAATTATGCGAAAATACCAACTCAAGATGAACCCAACTAAGTTATTTCTGGGGGTATCATTGGGCAAATTCCTTGGGTTTATCATCACATCTAAAAGAATACACATCGACCCAAAAAAATCAAAGTCATCTAAGAGATGCCACCTCTAAGAAATCTCAAAGAACTTCGAGGGTTGTATGGGCATCTAGCTTACATTTGCAGGTTCATAACTAATCTATATAGCGTGTCTTTACATTGATGATGTAGCACATAACTTACATATTTAAGTCGCCAAGTGGGCACCTGAGATAGATTTTGCCCATCAACCTACTATTGCTGGAATTAAACCCAAAAATAGTAGCGATCATTTTTGACAAATATAGTAGGACACCCAAAAAAACTAAGGAGCTCCCGAGGGATGATGCTTAAATTAGGTCCTGGATTTTTCTAGATCTGTATGACCTTGGTTGAACAGACATACCCCATATAGTAGAGGGGTCGATTGTAGTAATTGTCCTTGATGAGCATGTCTTCAGGAGTGAAGATAATGCAGGGCATTTGTTGTATCTTTTGATGACATTAGTGGCATTGTCTTTGATCATCAATCGGAGGAGCCTTGGGCACGTGGGTGAGAAATGCCTCATTATCCATCAATGCTTCTCTCAAAACTTCCTGTGTATCCTCAGACAAATATAAAAGTTCATAAAAAGTCATATGAGTAGAGATGTTGGCTAGTTGAACCAGTATATTATGCTAGAATGGGTCTTTGAATCCAGTGGATGATGGATTCAATACTTTGTCAAACTGGGACTCCTTCTATTTGGCGGAGTTAGGCTACTTGAAGGATCTGGGCTAGTCATACTTCTTTAGGTAGTCCTTCCTGGATCTCATTCCTGCAAGTAGAACCTAGTCTAATTGCGCTATCATGGTTATTTCTCTTCTTCTGAGTTTGTCATTGTAGAGCCTAGTCTAATTGCGCTATCATGGCTATTTCTCTTCTTCTGAGTTTGTCATTGTAGAGACCTGCAAAGATTCTACACCTAAGATTACAGGGATGATGTTGCAAGACTTCATTTTGCCCTTAGTCTTTACATGGGGCGTTGGCTTGGGAGAAGTCAAATATTCGTCTTGGAGAAAATCAAGATGAACCCACATCACCTCTCCTTTGTTGGTAATGAGAGGGATGAAGCCTTGACTCTAGAAACCTTGTCAATCACGAATGACTAGCTCCATCCTTGCAGCATGAATAGGCATGACCCTATCCTGAACTTGATTCTCTGATATAGAGCTGAATTCAAGGGTCACCATATTGGTAGTAACCTTCTTCTACTTAGATCGAAGCTTGAGGATCTCAGAATCAATGAACATCTACATATTATCCTTGAGGATATATAAATTCTTCATTGGGTATCCTAACATACTGTGATAGAGGTAGTAGTTAGGATCATCAGTCTTCCTAATTTCTTCAAGGCGTCGAGCGTCCGAAAGTTTCAGTCGGTCGGCCTTATTGAGCACATGGAAGATGGTGATGGCGTGATCGTCTTTAAAAGTATAATTCTATTAGGAACTTTTTTGAGAGAGTCATTTCTGCTTGTCGACCTTTTCAAACTTGATAGCAAATTTCTCCTTCACTTTTGATTAGGAAGATGGTCCCTGCTTATTCTTATCTCCTTTTTAGTTTGAGCGGGGATTGAATTTATTAAAGTGTTTGGTAATTTTTTTAGTAATTTTTGCCTCCATCAGATCCTTCCATTAGTTAGCCTTAACAGTGCATATGCGGTCTTCTATCCGGCTCAAGAAACTATGCTGACAAGTTTGAAGCAACATCAGCAATGGTATGTCACAAAAATCACAATGTTAAATTATGAAACCATTCAATGTAGTCTCTGGCCGAGTCTTCCTCCTTTTGCCACTCTAAGAGGAGTCTAGCCATGGTCACATCAAACTAGTCTTCATGGATTTGAGATAGGAATGTGATTCTAGATCAGCCTAGGATTGACGTAACCTTCGGCCAAGTTCTATAACTAACAAAAGTTACCCTCTTAAGAGTTCCAATGAAAAGTTGCATCTTGATGGAAGTAGGAGATGTATTGGTTAGGTGATCCATTGCCATCAAATGAATGCAACATTGGCATTTTAAACTTCATTAGGTAGGAAAAACTAAGTCCCACTCAACAGATAAGGTTGGGTGGTTCTAGAGGTGTCCAACCGGCCCGGCCCGGCCCGACCCGACTCGGAAAATCAGGTTCGAGCTAGGCAAAAAAAGGTACACGGAACCGGGCCCAGTTAGACAGGGACGGGGTCTGGTCCGGGTCTGGGCTCGGGCCTGAGCAGGCCGGGCACCGGGTCTGCCCAATTGATTTCCTTTTTTTAATTAGTGTTTTCACCTAAAAATGACATTTTAAGAGTAATTAAAAATAAGATATGTAAAATTTTGATAAAAAACAATCATATTATTAATCACTTTTTTATACAATTTATAAATACAAATATCATAGAAATTAAAATATAAAAAATTAAATTCTTTATAATTAAATCACTAACAATTATAATTTTTTTGAAATTTATTGCATCATAAGAGATGAATACATCCCAACTAGGTTGGCACATATTCATCTATATTACTATCATTTACAACTCTTCCCAAAATAAATTATCAAAAAATTATAGCTAAAAAATAAAAATTACAAATTAATAAGTATTTTGACTAATTTCTACTCTTTATCTTTGTCTCTTATTGTCAACTCATCAAGTCTATTTTTAATACTAGCCATCTAATTGATGCCTTGAGTTCTCTTCTTGGACTTCCACTAATCTTGTAGGCACATTATCGCATGTACGATAAACGGATGTAGTGATGTTTTATGGTCATGAATCAAACATTCTAATATGCTGAATAAGGATTCTGAAGCTACTGTAGAAACATACACTCTTAGCGAATCATGAGCCATGATGGAAAGTATAGGATATGAAATTGTTTCATATACTCTTAACTACTGCAAAATATTGAAATCATTATTTTGAGCATTAACTAAAGGTGTGGATAAATATTGTCAAGTTTCAGAAACTTCCCTTGATGATGATCCAAATCCAGATCCACAGCTACCATTTAGTCTCTCTATCATTAATTGCCTATCAAAACTCTTACCTTTGCCCCGACTTGAACTTGTAGAAGCAGAAGTTGTGGTTGATGT
Organism: Asparagus officinalis; assembly: GCF_001876935.1. NCBI lineage: Eukaryota > Viridiplantae > Streptophyta > Magnoliopsida > Asparagales > Asparagaceae > Asparagus > Asparagus officinalis. Next base: position 117,238,590 of record NC_033800.1, read on the forward strand.
GTACTTACGCCATATCTACCTATATACTCCTCATATAATTTTTGAAAATAATATTTAATAGTGTTATGATGAGTAAGAACAGTAACAATCTGACCATCATCAATGTCTATTATCATGTTTTCATACAAAGAATTTAACAAATTTTGAAGGCCTAGATCCTTCAAACATGGATCTATAAGAACCCCCAAACCAAAAATAATAGAAATAAACCTAAAATACTTATTAAATTTACTTTTCATTTGAAAAATCGTATTTTCAAAATAATCATCCATATAATAAGTAGTAAATTTTTTTAATATTTAGAACTTGTAAAGCAGCTTGAATAATATTTGCATAATAACAACTAGATAACAACATAGTAGCATCATAAAAAATTTGTAACATCTCTTTTACACGATATATAACTATCCATTCTTCATCACTTATTCCATACATATTGCCAGAGCTAGAACTAGAAGCATAGAAAGCAATAAAATCATTAATAATTTTTTTATATGCTATTGCTATATTTAACATTGCATAAGTGAAATTCCACCTATGATCAACATCTTTTAAAATTAACATGGGTTTTAAATTTTTTTTCCTTTTACAAAATAGTTTTTATCTTTTAAGTCTTTGTTTAGAAGCATTATGAGGATAATCTATAACCCTAACATTTTCTATCATAGGTTTACTTTTATTAAATTCATTTTTAACAATTAAATTTAAAATATATAACATGTATTTAATATGAAAAATATCACCATGACATGGCAATAGCAAAGATGATTTGATATAATCTATAGCTACATTATTATTACTTACATTATCTAGTAAAAGAGAAAATATCTTTTAAATTTTTCTAATTTTAAAAGTTCTTTTATTATTAAATTTGCAATGTTAATACTAGTGTGTGAATCTTTAAATGCAATAAAAAAATAACTCTTTTAAATATTTGCCAACTATTATCAATCCAATGTGTTGTGATACTAAACAACTAGTTTGCGCTCTGGATGTTCAAATATCAGAATTTAGAGAAAATTTATAATTTAAAATTTGAAAATAAGAAATTATTTTTTGTTTGTTTCTCGTGATAATATTTTAAAATATCATGTTGACAAGATTGGCTTCTAAATGAGGGATAAAAATCATCTCTAATCATATCCTCAAATTCATCATCTTTTACTAATTTAAAAGGAAGGTTTTTAATAACAATAAATCTAATAACACATTTCCTAGCTTTAATTGCATCATAGTTCCAAAAATCGAGGCTGCCGGAGGTTGATAATTAGGAGAGTAGAGACTGACGGATGTCTCCTTGAGATGTTGCCGCTTGAGCGCTATTGTTCTTTTCTAAATGGCATTTAAGGTGGTTAGTGCCACCTTTGTGATGAGCTTAGAAAATATGGACACACAATGCACATTTAGCCTTCTGGGTGAGAAGTTTATCGTGTTGATCCTTAGTGGCTTCTATCTTCTTAAAAAGATTTCACACATCGGATCTCGACCTTTTAAGAGCTCTAGATGTGGGATATCACCACCAAATTCGAGATCAATATCGATTGGAGGAGTTACGGTAGGTGTAGTAGGAGTAGGACTTATTTTAATATCAGAAGAAAGAACTTACTCTTCATAATCAGAGGAGGAAGTCATTTGATTGGATAATTAGAGAGTGAAAGAGAGAATAATAGAGTATTTGAGAGTATAAGAGAGTACTAGAGAGAAGCAGATGAGTTTTGGATGATAAAAACAAATAAAATCACTCTTTATTTATAGAGACGGTCTCCTAGCTAAATAACTAAAATATCCTTAAGTTTTGGCCCTTTTTGACCTTTTCGGGGGGATATTTTGGTCAAAAGACCAAAAATAGCTGTTGTAGGCTATTTTGGTTAGATAGAAATGGGCCAGCCCGATCAGCCCGGTCCAACGGTCATATTTGTGACCGTTGAACTATGGGTCGGGCCAACCTTACTCGGTCCAAATTTTTTCACCGGGTCCGGGCCTAGGATCGGGCCAGACCCGGG
>NC_033800.1:117240602-117256022 GCF_001876935.1 Asparagus officinalis
ACCCAGAGCCCGGTTCGACCCGAAAAATCAGGCTTTTCCCGGGCCTGTACCGGGCTTGTGCCCAATTAGGTCCGAGCCGGGCTTGGATCTCAAGCCCAAATGGACACCCCTAGGTAGTCCTAACATTTTTTTTCAGTTTTGTTAGTTGTGTAAGACCATTAAGCTAGCTCTGGAGGCTTTCAGGGATTTTTGCCTTGCACCTTGCCTTTGGTGTACTTGATTTCTCTGACTCTGACTAAGATGAGAGGGTATCTTCTTGGTGCGATAACTTCTTTTTGAAGGAGACAACAATTGATCACTTCCCTTTTGAAGTATTCTCAAGAGGCTAGGAGGTGAGTAGCACTTGTTGAAGTATATTTTCAAGTCACTCGAAGCACTCGTCGGATACTTTTTATTAGGCTTCAACAGTGAAGAAGATCATCATGAGCTTCTCTTCTACCATGTCGACAGTCCACTCTTGCTCTCAACTTAAGCTAGTAGTTACATTTGATGCTATGACTAAATTAGCGTTGCTAGTAGAAGGATGATCCACTTATGAAAGAGTTTATTGAATAGGCATCCTCATAACAAAATAGTCAAAGGAGATAGTCACCCCCTACTTCGCTTGAGTGCTGCGATAGATGCTATCGGCCTTAGAAAGTATACTCCTTATGCCTGAAGGATAGTTTGGATCTGACATGCTATCATCATCTTCTCGTGTTACAATAGTCATATTAGTCGTGAACTCATAGAGATCAGTGCCAAAAACAGCCTTGTTCTCGTAAGATCACCATAGCCTCTTATTTCTAACCTTTGAAGGCCTGGGGAACGGGCTACAATGAGCAAATACCGACTCTTTGGCTATGAGAGAGTTGCATTGGCAATTTGATTGAACCTTTGATAGAATATCTTTTAGGGTTACGCAATGCTAACATTGTCGCGCCCTCTTTAGAGAGAGGAATTCCCTTAAACCAGAGGGAGTATCAATTTTGCTATTATTGATGTTGCAGTCTCTTTTCTTAAAAGCATCATCGCTGGGCTAGCTTTTGGCGTTAGAACATTGTGTGAGACGATGACATCTTAACCTACAGCCGGCATGGTCAATCATATCTTCGTCGCAAGTTTAAACTTGTGATTGAAGTTGGGAATTGTCACGGGCGATAGTCTTCCCTTTTAAGAGATTTATCAAAGGATAACCCCCAACCCCCTCTATTGGATTCTTTTAAAAAAGTGAACCCCTTAGGGGTAGTGGACTAAAGTCCAAGTTTAGGGACATTTGAACATTCTGATCTTCGCTAAGGGAAAGTGTCGCTAAGCATTTGCTCTGGGCAAAGGTCAATTTGATTCAAGTGAAGTTGAGGCTATTTTCACTCTGGGCGAGGTTTGCTTCACTGTGGGCAAAGCTAGACCTCACTTTGGAGCTCTGGTTTTGGATTAATATGGTTGGGTCTAAACCTAATCTCGAATTATGGTGAACTTTACGATAGATTATGGTTGTGTTCGTACACATCTTCTCGAAGGAGATGAATTCCTCAAACTTTGTCCGGTCAAATTTGACGGCCAGCAATTCTGTGATAGACCCTAATGCCTTAGTACCGGATTGTGACACAATCTTCTTGTCGGTTGAGAAGGGAGTCCCTAGCATAGTCACCTTCCTATTTTTGTTCCTAAAATTAATAACTTACAAAGAAGAATTACAATTTCAAAAAAATAAAAAAAGATAATTTTAAAGAATTATGTGTTCTTTTCTGTGTGTCGATGGAAAATCGTTCTTGTTTTCCATTAACAAACTGACTTAAAGGTCGTAGGTCTTTTAATAATCTCTAAGGGCTTGTTTGGATTGAGGGGAATAAGGGTGAAGGGAAGTTAGGGGAACCATTCACCTCCATTCATCTTGTTTAGGAACATTTAGGAGGTGAAGTTATTCACCCTAGTTCCCCTTGGTTCAACCCCTAATAGTATAAAATTTGTTACCCCCCAAATTGGGGTGTAACCAAGGGGAAGGGAACTCCCTTCCCTTCCATTCTCTCACCTAGTTTCCCTTAACTTCCCTTCACCCCCTATAAATCCAAATAGGCTCTAAGTAAATAGATGACTATTTCTCTCGAAGAGATATTAACAGATTCTTTCTCACAGAGACTATTGATTAAGCTAAATGACTAGTTGATGATGATGATCTATGAAGATCAATGGGAATAAAGGAAGGGCGACTTTGTCATCAATGTTGTTCTTGCATGAAGCTCCCCTCCCCCCCCCCCCCCCCCCCCCCCCCCCCCCACACACACACACACACACATAAATTAGAAAAGCCTTGTTGAGAACAATGCCAACTCTCCTTCCATTTTTCTCTTTGAGTAATTCCCTCCCTGTTTCCTTTTAGCATAGCTCATGAAACGGTCCATGGGCAAAGTTTACTGAATGAACTTAATAACAGCCATGGGCGAGGTTCATTGGGTGAACTTGGCGAGGTTCATTGGGTGAACTTTGCCAGAGCATGGATAACTCATATTTCTTGAGAGGGGGGATTCACATGGGTGACGTGGCCCACGTAGCCCAAGCAAATGTCACTTCCCCCTTAACATTAGGTCTTACATGAAGTTTTCTTGGGCGAACTTCGTGTAGAGTTCATATAGGCTTAGTTCACATTGATTTGGGCTTGAGCTCATAGCGAAGTTCACATGAGACTTGAGTAAACTTTGCTTTGGCTTCAAGCTTCACTATGAACTTGTATATAAGCTAGTTTAATTTAATTTAGTTTTTAGCCATTGGGTGTCCACTTCTTGAGCTCATGTTAGGCTCAAATATTAGATTTATGCTATGTACACTAAGTATAAGTCTAAGGCTCTCATGAATTGAGAGATCTACTTGTATGTCAGAGGAGCTTGTATATTTTGACTCTCTACAATTAAATTGGGGTAAAAAAGTTGAAGTGAATTTTGTCTTGATCAAGGAAAAACCTCTACTACACCAGTTCCAATGTTGCTAGCTTTCTGAAATGAGAAGATCGACGATGCTTGAAAAAAGAGGTCTACATTTGTGTTGGGGTTCTACTCCATTATTCAAGCATTGAAGTAGCAAGGGTACTACCTCATACGAAGGAAGTTTATTCTTCGTACAGACACCCTAGCTCTCAAGTTGGTTGATAGTCAATGAAACATCAACTGTATGCATGCTTGGTGGATTGATTTCTTACGTGATTCACCTACATATTTATAGGCGTCTAAAAATGCCTATAGGTATCCATGTACAGCTCGAAACAGAGAGAAGGTGATGAACGCCACTATGTAAGTCTAAGAGGATTATCCGACGCCGATGAACATATGAAGCGAAACGCCGAACCGAATAGCCTATACACTCACCGGCCACCTCCAAATGGCCCGTGTACTCGCCAGCTACCAAATTGGCGAACCAAGTGGCCTGCGTGCTAATCGGCCACCTCCAAGTGGCTCGTGTACTCGCCAGCTACCAAATCGGCGAACCAAGTGGCCTGCGTGCTAATCGGCCACCTCCAAGCGGCCCGTGTACTCACCAGCCACCAAATCGGAGAACCAAGAATAGCCTATACACTCACCAGCCACCAAATCGGCGAACCAAGTGGCCCGCACGCTCATCGGCCACCGACAAGCTATCCATGCGTTCGCGAAATGAATCGGGAAAGCGTACAAGTCAACGAAACGATAAAATACGTGTAACAACGGAACAAGTCAAAACCCGAAAAACAGATAAAGCCCCTGGCGGCCGAGTCGCGTCGTAACAGTCCGATCAGGCCAGTGGATCGGCCAAGGCCGAGCCACTTCAGTGAAATGGTCAGAATCAGTTTTTTGGTTCTTTTATGGATTCTTTTGGGATTTGGGAGTTCCAACTGCTCCGATACAGTGGTTATGCAGTTTCTAACTGAAGATAGAAGGGATCCTTTGTTTTGATCTGAAGAAACTATCAACCAAGCCTATAAATAAGAGCTCTAGTGTTCATTTTTTAGAGGGGAGGAGATCAAGAAGGCGAGGTGTTGCCGGTTTCTCAAGTGCATAGCCACGAATTTCAGAGAGGGTTAGCAGATCTTGGCGATCTCCTGTGCATAAAGAGTGGAGTTCGAGAGATCTAAGACTCGTCCCCTATTCCTCCGGATTTAAGCTTAGTCTTAAATCCCGAGAAGAGCCATGATTTTGCTTAGTCAAAATCGCCGCTACTGTAATTACTTCCTTCATGAAGTGAGAGCATTGATTATCCAACTTCTGCTAACCGGATCTGATCCGCGGCGGTCCACGGATATTAACATCCCCGGCACAGGCAAAGATCCCACGCAAGTAGCGGGTGATAAACGTCCGTTGCGCTGTTTGACAAGAGTTGTAATCTTTATTTTTATTGTATAAAGGAGATCTTATAAAAAGATCAATTTTTTATTTGAGTTTATCGTAATGACCAAAGTTGTAATAGATTCGATGACAATGAAAACATTAACTTTTGACCCAAACAATATTGAAGCACAAGTCGAGGCAACAAAACAAAGTGGCTGATGCATTAAGTAGGCAAGCTGATATATTATCAACTCTACATCATCAAGTGGCTAGTTTTGAGTACCTTAATAAGTTGCCTGGGGACGATGAAGACTTCCAAGATATTGGGACAGTTGTCAACAAGCATCCGATGGGTTTCAAATTCAAGAGGGAATCTTGATCAGAGGAAATCAACTATGTGTTCCTCAGACATTATTGTGAGACCATTTGATTTGAGAGCTACATGGAGGTGATCTTGGTGGTCACTTCAGTTGAAACAAAACCATTGCCTTAGTTGGTGAATGATACTATTGGTCCAGTGGACACGGGGGTAGGGGCCCACCCACGTGGGCGTTTGCCCATGAGCAGACGTGTCGCCCGCCTACTTTTGTGCGCACGCACGAAAGCCCGCATCGAGCTCTGCGCCGCGGGATTTTTCCCGCTGTTTTTTTTCTCTCTTCCCGCGCGAGTTCCTCTCCCGCGCGTTCTGCCCGCCAAGATAATTTGGGTCTGCCCCTTGCTCTCTCCTATAAATAGAGGAGGGGGTGGAGGAGTTATAAGTGTGGGGGAAAAATACTAAGTGGGTTGTATTGGAGTTCTTTTGAGAGAAAAAAAAGAGTGAGTTGAGAGAAAACTTGTAATAGTTTGGTGTTCTCCTCACAGTGAAAATCCCCTCCCGTGGACGTAGGGTAATTTGCCGAACCACGTAAATCTCGTGTTTGTATTGTCATAACTATTTGTTTTACTTGCAGGTACCCTCGATAGTTCAGTCCTTGCACTGGTGAGAGGAAGAGTGGATATCTCACTTCGCTGAGATATTTTGCTACTGAGTCTGGTTTTCCTTCGCGAAACACAGATATCAAGTTTGACTTGTACTTTTGTGAAAACAAAAGTCAGGGTTCTCTCTCAGGACATATCGCTTCCGCGGCGGTGGGCATGACTCTGCGCCCAACAATTGGTATCAGAGCCCCTTATTCAGACTAGAGGTGGTAAAATTTCTGATCTGAGGTGGTGGTTGAATATTATCTAGTAAAACACAAGTAATTGTTAAAAATTCCTGAGAGAAGCGGATTTACATAATTCAAGCGGATAATAGCTTCTACAAGTAAAACAAATAAAATTGAAAAGTACGAGATTGAAAAATTCAATGGGAAAAATGATTTTTCCTATTGGAGGATGCAAATGAAAAATTCGCTTATTTCGCAAAAGTTACATAAGGCTTTGGCTGGAAAAGAGAAGAACAAAAATATGTCTGATGAGGATTGGGAGGAGCTGGATCTGGAAGCACGTGCGTCGATTATCCTTTGCCTTAAAAGGGATGTAGCTTTCTTGGTGGACGGGGAGGAAACGGCTGCGGGTGTATGGTTGAAGTTAGAAAGCACCTTCATGATGAAGAGTCTAACGAACCGGATCTATTTAAAATCCAAATTGTATACTTGCAAGATGGAGGAGGGCTCGTCAATCCGAGAATACATTAACAAGTTTGATAGGATCTTATCAGACTTGAAGGACATTGAGGTGACAGAAGAAGACGAGGATCATGCGCTTCTACTACTTCTATCTCTACCGAAGTCCTATGAGAATCTAGTTCAAACACTGATGCTTGTGGGTGATAGTTTATCGATGGATGAGACTAGAACGGTGCTTCTAGCAGATGATCTTCGAAAAACTACAACTAGTGATATGGCCACTAGTGGTAACAAAGAACAAGCGCAGTAACTGTTTTTTAGAGGAAGAGGCAATGAGCGAGGAAAAGGCAAGGGAGGAAAGTCTAGATCGAAATCGAGACCTCTTGCGGGACAAGCGTGTTTCAAATGCAGTGAAGTTGGGCATTTCAAGGTCGATTGTCCTAACAAGAGAGTATGTGGGAAAAAGAACAATAACAAGAGTGAAAGACGAGAAGGCAAGGAAGAGGCGAGCTACGCTTCAAGGGAAGAGAGCGATAAGGAATGCTATGTCGTCATGGGTGGCGAGGATACCTCCGGGAAGTGGATTCTTGATTCTGGTTGCTCTTACCATATGTGTCCAAATAGGAAGTGGTTTACTACCTACAGGAGCATTGATGGTGGAACCGTATTGATGAGGAACAACCATGCTTGTAAAACGGTGGGGCTAGGTGATATCAAAATCAAGATGCATGATGGAGTGGTTCGAACCCTGACGAAAGTACGACACGTTCCCGACTTACGGAAGAATCTCATCTCAGTCGGTGCTTTGGACTCTTGGGGTTGTAAGATTGTAACAGAGAACGGAGTGAAGAGGGTTGTTCGAGGTTCTCTAACAGTGATGAAGGGTGTTCGTCAAGGTAATCTATATACTCTCTCAGGTACGACGGTGATGGGAGATGTAGCAGTTGGAGCTGAAGGAAGTGGTGGAGACCCATGTGAGCACACACGGTTATGGCATAGGCGGCTTGGGCACATGTCAGAGAAGGGTCTGGTTCTGCTTGGTAAGGAGGGTTTGCTGAAGAATCTGAAGAAGCCTTGTATGGATTTTTACGAGGACTGTGTGTATGGAAAGGCGCACAGGGTTCAATTTCTGAGAAGCAATCACAAGAGCAGAGGGATACTAAATTATGTGCACACGGATGTTTGGGTCCGGCTACGACAACTTCCAAGGGTGGTTCCAGATATTTTGTCTCATTCATAGATGATCATTCTAGGTATGCTTGGATTTATTTTCTGAATCATAAGAATGAGGTATTTAAGACATTCAAGAAGTGGAAGGTGATGGTTGAGAACAGGACAGGGAAGAAAGTGAAGACGCTGAGATCTGACAACGGTACAGAGTACACAGATGGTGCCTTCAAGGAGTTCTGTGATCAGGAGGACATTGCTAGACACTGGACAGTTAGATCTACACCACAGCAGAATGGGGTTGCGGAAAGACTGAACCGAACACTATGATAGAAAGCAGTGAGTATGCGATCATATGCTGGTTTGGGTAAAGAATGGTGGGCAGAGTCGATTGCTACAGCTTGCTATATAGTGAATCGATCTCCACATTCGACATTAGACAGTGATACACCATATCGGGTGTGGTCAGGGGAGCATGCAGATTATGAGAGGCTTCGGATTTTCGGATGTACCGCCTACTATCACGTTAACAAGGGAAAGATTGACGCGAGGGCCAAGAAGGTAATTTTCTTGGGGTATGCAAAGGGCGTAAAAGGCTACTGCCTTTGGTGTACAGAAGATTTGAAGTTCGTGATCAGTAGGGACGTTACCTTTGATGAGAAGTCCATGATTGCTAGGGTGCCCAAAGATGGTGGTGTTGAGACTGTTGGGACTTCCAAGTCCCAGGTTATTGAGATAGAACTGAAAGACCAACCAGGTTCTAGTCGTGTTCAAGTGGGAAATCAGGTAGATGATGAGCTTGAGCAGGAGGAGGTTCGGCAGGATAATACACAAACACTACAACAACAACAGCTCGAGGATAGCTTGGCTTCCACTAGGCTAAGGCGAGTATACAAGCAGGTACAGAAGTTGGGGGCTGATCAACCCCTGAAGCACTATGGGCATGTTAATTTGGTTGAGTACGCACTCTCGGTGGAGGAACCTGATCCGGTCTCCTTCAAGGAAGCTATTCGGGATAAAGATAGCGAGAGTTGGTTGGCTGCGATGGAGGAGGAGATGGAATCTCTCCGGAAGAACCAAACATGAGAGGTGATCCCATTGCCCGTAGGAAAGAAAGCTATAGGTTGTAAGTGGCTGTAAAAAAAGAAAGGAAGATCCTTCAGAGCTCAGTGGAACGAGGTACAAGGCGAGGCTAGTGGCCAAGGGGTTTGCACAAAGAGAAGGTGTGGATTATAATGAGATCTTTTCTCTGGTGGTGAAACACACCTCTATTCGGGTGCTATTGAGTATTGTTGCTCATGGTGATCTTGAGCTGGAACAATTCGATGTAAAGACGGCCTTCTTGCATGGAGACTTGGATGAAGAGATCTATATGCATCAACCTGAGGGTTACAAGGTTGAGGACAAGGAGAATCATGTATGTCGCTTGAGGAAGTCACTGTATGGGTTGAAGCAATCTCCTCAGCAGTGGTACAAGCGATTTGACTCGTTCATGCTAAAGTATGGGTTTTCCCGAAGCGACTATGATTGTTGTGTTTACATTCGGAAGCTTCGTGGAGGTGATTATATCTATCTCCTGTTGTATGTGGATGACATACTTATTGCATCGAAGAACAAGGTGGAGATAGATAAGCTGAAATCTCAACTTAGCAATGAGTTCGAGATGAAGGACATGGGTGCTGCTAGGAAAATACTGGGTATGGAGATTAGAAGAGAGCGGGCGAATCGGTGATTGTTCTTGAGTCAGAAGGGCTACATAGAGCGGGTGATCGCGAGGTTCGGGATGCAAAGTACAAAGTCGGTGGTGATCCCATTGGCTCCACACTTTAGGCTTTCAGGTAAACAATCTCCCACTACAACGGAAGATAAGGTACACATGGATTGTGTCCCTTATGCTAGTGCAGTTGGCAGCTTAATATACGCAATGGTGTGTACACGCCCAGATATTTCACAGACGGTTAGTGTGGTCAGCAGGTTCATGGCGAATCCGGGAAATGCGCACTGGGAAGCGGTGAAATGGGTCCTGAGGTACTTGAAAGGTACCGCGGATACAGGTCTGTGTTTTGGTAGAGATACATGTTAGGTCGACGGGTATGTGGACTCAGATTATGCGGGCGATCTAGATAGACGACGATCTACTACTGGTTATGTATTCAGGATACATGGGGCTCCAGTTAGTTGGCGATCGATGTTGCAGGCTACAGTGACACTTTCTACTATAGAGGCCGAGTACATGGTTATGGCGGAGGGAGTGAAGGAAGCATTGTGGTTGTGGGGTCTTCTAGACGACTTGGGGATCGAGCAGGAAAGCGTGAACTTGTGGTGCGACAGTCAAAATGCGATTCACTTGGCGAAGAATCAAGTTCACCATGCTCATACCAAGTATATCGACGTCAGATATCATTTTGTGCGGGATGTCATAGAGGAAGGAGATATTTCTCTCATGAAGGTGCATACGAATGAGAATCCCGCTGACATGTTAACCAATGTGGTCACAGGTAGCAAGTTCCAGCATTGCTTGGACTTGCTTCATATCAGCCCGTGTTGATTTGCCCGAGAGGGCATGGCCCTTCGGGGCGGTGATGGAGGTATTGTGGAGACTGTGTTGGAGAATAATGACAGAACTACGGTTATCTTGATCTTGGTGGAGGGTACGTAGGCAGTCGCGATATAGTGACGCAGCTGGTTTGGCCTGGATATCTCTCTGATGGAGTTCATGGGGTTCTTCTGGTGTTCGTTCAAAATTTGAGGTTTATCAAATGATGAACGAGGTGGAGAATTGTGGACGCGGGGGCCCACCCACGTGGGCGTTTGCCCACGAGCAGACGTGCGCGCGCACGAAAGCGGGCGCGGGAATTTTTTCTCCCGCGGGAATTTTTTCCCTCTGCTGCTGCTTTTTTTTTTTCTCTTCACGCGCGAGTTCCTCTCCCGCGCGTTCTGCCCGCCAAGATAATTCGGGTCGGCCCCTTGCTCTCTCCTATAAATAGAGGAGGGGGTGGAGGAGTTATAAGTGTGGGGAAAAATACTAAGTGGGTTGTATTGGAGTTCTTTTGAGAGAAAAGAAAGAGTGAGTTGAGAGAAAACTTGTAATAGTTTGGTGTTCTCCTCATAGTGAAAATCTCCTCCCGTGGACGTAGGCTAATTTGCCGAACCACGTAAATCTCGTGTTTGTATTGTCATAACTATTTGTTTTACTTGCGGGTGCCCTCGATAGTTCGGTCCTTGCACTGATGAGAGGAAGAGTGGATATCTCACTTCGCTGAGATATTTCGCTACTGAGTCTGGTTTTCCTTCGCGAAACACAGATATCGAGGTTGACTTGTACTTTTGTGAAAACAAAAGTCAGGGCTCTCTCTCAGGACATATCGGTTCCGCGACGGTGGACGTGACTCTGCGCCCAATAGGTCCAATTAAAAAAAGAAGTCAATAATTATTGTGGGCAATGTCAAACTTGTCAAGGTGTGAAAGGACAGTCACAAAACACTGGACTTGGTGACCAAAACAGTAGGTGGCACAACCTGAATTCTCCTATAATAGCATGTACAAAAAAAAAAAAAAAAAAAAATCACCTTTTGTAATAGTTTATTCCTATCCGCGAAAACATGTCTTAGACTTGGTGACGCTACTGAAGGTCCCAGGAAGAAGCATTGCAGCAGAACATATGATGGAATGCAACCAATTTATACATGATGAGGTGTGTCAAAAGCTTCAAGGGGCTATGCTTGATATAAGGAAGCAATATGGATCAACATCGACGACAAGATGTGCTCACGGAGGGAGACTTGGTGATGGGGTATCTTCGCAAGGGGAGATTTCTGGCGGGCACTTACAGCAAACTTCTAGATGAGAAGCATGAACCTTACCAGATTTTGCAAAAGATCAATGACAATGCATAAGTCATAGATGTACTAAAGGACATGAATATTTCAAGAACACTCAGCATTGCAGCTGGTTTATTTGGGTATTCTTACCAGAGGAGACGTCATATCTAGTGCTGATCTAGAGGACAAGTTCTTTCAAAGGAGGGGAGTCTGACATAGCCAAGCAACAATATTGCTTATCGTAGATCTCATATTTGATTACGTTTTATTACTTTGAATAAAGTAGGAGATGTTTTATCCCTTTCCATAGTTTAGTTTTCTTTTTCTTCAATGAAAGGTTAGGAGAGATCATAGAATAAATTAGAAGAGATTTTAGAATTCTTTCCTTAGTTTGGATTTCTTTTTCTTCAAGGCAAAGTTAAACTTCTTTTTCATCAAGGAAGTGTATGCCTATTTAAAGGCACCCATTAATTGTACTCATTTTTCATCAATAAAAATTATTATTAAAACCTAGAGATTTCTCTCTTTCAACTGGTGGATTTCAGCAATCGTGGATTCAAATACCTGCTACGTTATAAATAATAACTAATTGAGTCACGTACCTTGAATATGTAGTTTTTGAGGGTATTGTTTTAGTGAAAGGTTTGATTGGAATGTGGTATTGCAATGCAAATCCCTTTAAGCGGTTTATTTATTAATTAACACTAAAAGAATAATTTCTATATAGTGACCTAGATTTAAAAGTAGTTTCTTAGGGGGAAAACTCTACTAGATATTAATGGGTTATCACAAAATCCCCTTTAGCTTTAAGATTTTTTTTTTCAGAAAACCTCTCTAAAAGCATGGACTGTAATTTTTATTGACAAAAATATTTCCCTTCATAATTTACTGACTCTTGTCAAATTTGCAGTTAAGGCTATTTGGGGTAGTTTCTAACATAATCTTAAAGTTAAATGGGGGTTTTCTGATATCTCCTAAACTTAAAGGGTGTTTTATGATATTTTGAAGGCTATGAGGCTTATCTAATATCGACCAAAGTTAAAGGGGGTTTTCTAACATTTAGCTGATATTTAAGTGTTGATTAGCCCGTAAAAATTTGATTATCCCGTAAAAGTTAAGGGGTGTTTTCTGACATTTAGCTGATATTTAAGTGCTGATTAGCCCGTAAAAATTTGATTATTGTTCATCAAGAACCCAAAAGAACTTGGTTTTACAAACTCGGCATCAAATTCCGAAAAGGTTTTTTTAGACATTAGTCCTTCAAATCTTCATATTTTGAATTAGTCCCCCAGATCTTCATATTTAAACTAGTCCCCCAAATCTTGGGGGTGATCAAACGGTCAATTGGTTCGATTTTGACCAAAATTTACCAAACCATTTAGATAACCGATTGAAATCAGTTCGATTGATACGGTTTGTTTATTCAGTTAGACTTGAATTGATCAAGATATTAATAGCTTCAAGTGTATTGCTTCCCTGCGTTCTAAAGGTCACATATGCAATAATGTCTAATGTAAGTGTATGTTTGATGTATGTAGCCTAAAAGAAGACAGAGATAAAAGCAGGAAGTTGTGTAGGAAAATTGGAATTGATATTTAATTATGATTTTATATGTAATTCGTAGTAGGTTTAAATTGGACAAGGGTAAGATAGAGGGATCAAGTAGGAGTAGGTACGAATTTACCTTAATGTTTAAACTTAGTTTTGGTTGCAACCTATTTCGCAAGACTCGGTTTTAAACCAAGCATTATTTTTAACCACCAAACCGAACCGAACTACTTCTAAAATCGAACTTAAGCACCAGTTGGTTTATTGGGTTCAAACCGAACTTTGTTTACACCTACCCAAATCTAACAAGTGCTTTGAAATTAGCCCCCCAAATCTTTCAAAGAGCTAATTTGAGAACACTCAAAAATTTTGGGGACTAATTCAACATAAAGATTTGAAGGATTTGTTTCAAAATAACAAAGACGTAGGGGGCTAATATCGAAAACATTCGTCCCCAGAACAAAGATCTCCATGTCGAACAAAACGAACACGCCCTCCGACTCCAGATCTCAAGAACCTCATTAACCATTGACACTCAAAACCCTCTGCCTCAAAACAAAACCACCGTTAGAAATGGAGGATAAAGGAGACGAATCTGATACAGATCGAGATCCAAAGATCGATCCAGAGTTCATCGGCTGCCTTCTTCAACCTCCGACCGCCCACAACGACCCCAATTACGTCGGAATCCGGCGACTCCTACTTTCTCGAAAGAATCAGATCCAAACACGCAAGGTAGTTTTCGAAATTTCTATCCGAGATGTTTGAAGACGGAATGATTTGATTTATTTGGGATTTTTTTTTTGTTGAAGGAATGGAGATGTAATGGAAAAGGATATGTGGCATATAGGAATTTTATGAGGAGGCCGAGGAATTGGGAAAGTCTGGTTGCTCCGAGCTTGACGAGTACGCCTGGGCACAGGTTAGTAGGTTTTTTTTTGGGGAAATTTTGATTCAAATGTTTGAAGATTATTTTTTAATCTACTGTATATAGGAAATTACTGGGTGATATTTTATGTTTGATGGAGAGAGATGAAGATATAGGAAATTACTGTATATAGGAAATTACTGGGTGATATTTTATGTTTGATGGAGAGAGATGAAGATATAAGTAGAAATTCATGAAAAAAAATGAGAAAGATTGATTAACCGCACATTTAGCTACATTGTTGCTTTTGGAACTGAAGTCTGAAATTTTTCATTCCAACATCTAAAGTTGTCATGTGTAGTGCAAGTCGAACCCTTGTTCAGGCATACGCATGCGCCTTATGATATTTTGTTGTAGCCTAAAAGACATATTGGTCCTTCCTTGATATCAAGTTTGGTTCATGTTTCTTTTTTTTTTTTTTAAGTGTATTTATACGACTGCTTCGGCTCCCTCTCTCGACCACCAATGATAAACAATGAGAGTTTTTAGCTCAGGGTAAGGAAGTTTTACTCCACCTCAGGGGAAGTTCAGGTTGAGGCTAGCCTAAAAGACATATTGGTCCGTCCTTGATATCAAGTTTGGTTCATGTTTTTGAGATTTGAGTTTTTTTTTTTTTTTTTTTTTTTTTTGGTTTTAAGTGTATTTATACGACTGCTTCGGCTCCCTCTCTCGACCACCAATGATAAACAATGAGAGTTTTTAGCTCAGGGTAAGGAAGTTTTACTCCACCTCAGGGGAAGTTCAGGTTGAGGCTAGCCTAAAAGACATATTGGTCCGTCCTTGATATCAAGTTTGGTTCATGTTTTTGAGATTTGAGTTTTTTTTTTTTTTTTTTTTTTTTTGAGTTGAGGCATTGACCACCTTGTCTTTAAGTATCTTCTGGTCCATTATCTATTGACTTCTCTGATTCTCTCTACCGATTGAAAACTTTCCTCGATAATATGTTTGATAGTAATAATAGTAATAAGGGCTAGGCTGCATGATGATATCTGTCACTGTACTCTTTGATGTCTTGACTAGAACCAGCAAGCGAACCATTCAAAAGCGAGAACACTCATTTTATTGGTTCAAAAGACAGTCTGGAGTCCAATTGTCCAAACACCAACATTACTCTATGTTCTTATGTCAATTTTTTGAATGAGCGAGAGCTAGAGCTATCAAATAAAGCACTAAATTTATGCTTTTAAAACATATATTTCTTCGAGCCTTGGCGACCATATAGATTAAGCCATCCACTTGTTGTTTCTCTCAGGTTTTTTCTTCAGGATAGGAAAGAATAAATCTATTCAATAAGAAGGCGTAAGTTAACAAAGAAATCCCTTTTCAAGGACAGGATAAACTCTCTTCGCAGTAGCAACAGAAGGAAAAACAAAGGGTGGTGCTTGAATCTGAAAGAAGAAAATACGTGTGTTTGTCTTCCCCATTTCCTTAGTTCCCATTTGGCCTCTAAAAGCTCAATGACCTTGTTTTCTTTCCTTCAACTATTACTTATTGTCATATGTCCTAGGTTTAATTGAAGACATTAGAAAGAATTTGGAATTAAGCAAACGAAGGAAAGACAACCAAGCAAACAAAATGGAAAAAGAAATGCCATTTTTATGTCTCTAGCCATTTCATCTAGCAAGCCAATAATGACGAACGGAAAGTAACTTAACTTTGAACTCTACCTCTCCTCTTTGCTTGAATTCCATCACCTCATGCCCAAGAAAACCTTAATTCCTTCTTCATGTCTGGAAGGGTTTATTTCTCTTCTTTATCAACTGTTAGTCCAAAGATGGTAGCAAAGCTCATTATTAACAAGGAAAAAAAACTACGCTACAAATTGACTACAAAACCCACTGTTGTACGGTTGTAACCATTGTCTTCCGTGAATCATTGACACTGGAGCAATGAACCTCATGAATGGTTCTTAGTGAAATGTTCTCTCCACAACAATGGTTAGGCAATACGTCATTTTTCTAGACCATCTTACAAATTTTCTTATAGGAAGTTATCATTATCTCGTACTTTTACTTTCTCCCTCTATATATGTGTCTTTCTCTGTGTATGTGTGTGTATGTTTTTTTTTTTTTTTG
>NC_033800.1:117256044-117268710 GCF_001876935.1 Asparagus officinalis
GTATATATGTATGTGTGTATGTATATACATATATATACATACATACATGCACACACACACACAAATATATGTATATGTCTACATATATATATATATGTATATATATTTATCTATATACACATATATACATATTACATATACATGTATATGTATATATACATATATATATACACATATATATATATACAGTATGTATGTATGTACGTGTGTGTGTGTATATATATATATACATACATATATATATGTATACATACATATGTATCTATACATATATACATACATATATATGTATGTATATATACATACATATATACATATACATATACATACATATATATACATATATATGTGGTGTGTTATATATAAATATATATATATAATATATATATATATATATATATATATATATATATATATATAATATATATATATATATATATATATATATATATATGTGTGTGTGTGTAGCTCATGGCTGCCAAATTGTCATCATCTCATGCTTACCTTTGTCTACTCTTTATCATGTCTTTCTTGTCCATATATTAGATAAAAGATACCCTGTAATAGTGAACTGACCAAACGCCTAAATACTTTTGCTTTCTTATTTCCAATCCCTATAATGAAAGTCGATCACGGCTTTTTGAGACTTCACCCTTGTTTGTGAGGGCCAAGCCTAAATGCATAATGCTAGTTTCTTCTTATTCTTCTCCTTTTCTATTATTCTTTATCTTGTTCCTTTCTTTAACACATCGAGCAGCTTTAAGCCCAATCTGTTTGCATTAGTTATGGGCTAACTTACTAGACATATTCAAAATGTAGTCTCGTGGTGTATGTTATTTGTTGATAATATAGTATTAGTATATGAGATTAGAAATGGGTAAAGTAGAAGATAGGGAGAAGCTTCAGTTTTAAAGGATTTGTTATTAGTAGTACAAAATAAAATTACCCTAGAGGGGGGTGAATAGGGTAATCAAACAATAAATATGCAAATTAAATGACATTCAATGCAACACCAACCACAAAAATAAATACGGCAATAAATAAGAGAGAGTAAGAGAATAGTTAGCCAAATTACGCGCCAATATGTTCACGAGGTTCGGTCCTCATGACCTAAATCCCCGATCACCTCTCCTGATGGTAAATCCACTAAGCACACCCTGTTTGGAACCCGGAACTTCTTCACAACGATCTTCCCACGAGATCTTACAATCCTCACAATGATCTCCTCGAGATCAACCTCACCACACAATCACAAGATGAATGAAAGAAAATCTCTCACAATAATCCTATAGCAAGGATCAAGAGATAGTCAAATGAAGCTCTGGGGTTTGAGGCATGTGAAAATTAGAAACCGAAAACTTGAAGCACTTAAAACTCGAGAATGATAATTGAAAGTTTGAGCTCAAGAACACTTAAAAACAAACTTAGGGATTTTTTTCTTGCTTAATTACTGAAGTGAAGAGAGCAATGTGGTATATATAGGAACCCCAAACAATAGCCCAATCCCAAACAAGTACCAAAATCCTAAAAAATTCAGCTGAAATAAAAACTAGCCGTTACAGTAGATCCGATGGATCATATCCGATCGACCGACTATTTGACCGTTGTAGACTCAATAATCTTGAACTGCTTCGGTCAACCGACAATGTTGTTCCGGTCGACCGACCCTCAGTCATCGGTCGACCGCACAGTGTAAATCTGTCGATCGAAGGTGACTGTCTGTAGGGTCATGAAAACTAGCTCTCTGGTCGGTCAACCGACGGGCAAGGCCCGGTCGACCAAAAACAGATATATCCAAAAATCTGATTATAGTTAAAAATCTGATTTTATAAATTCAAAATAAAATATCAAATAAATTTAAAAAATTATAAAACTTTGGAAAATATTTATAAACATGAATATAAACATGTTAGAAATGAAATTTTTGAAAGATCATTTCCCAATTGTAAAAACATATTATTTTTCAAAAATGATACAAAACATGTTTTTATATGTGTGTGTATATGTGAACCCCAATAGCTTTAAGTGTTATCTACTCAATGACTTGCCTACATTAAGCTCTAGAGAGAAACTAAAAATATAAATATCTCTCACATATGAATACAATACTTGAGTCTTGATATTTGCTCATATGTTGATAAAGCTTCTCTTGTGCAAGTCGCTCTTGAAAGCTTGTCTTCATCAGCTTACCTCCACCTTCTTGGATATCATCGTTGTAGCTCATATTCCATCCAATCCTTCAAAAGTGGCGTTATATTGCTTGACAAAAATGTAATCTGCACAATATCACTCAATAAGTAATTAGCACTAATAATAGGATTTGTAAATCATCATCAAAATAAGAGTACTAATAATCTTCTCATTTTTTATGATGACAAACCACCATTATAAAGGAGTATAAATAAAGTCAACTTATAGATAGTTGCCCCTATCTGTATGCACAAAGGATAAGAGATTTTTCTCCCCCTTTGTCAATATCAAAATAGGATAAATAAAATAATATACATGTTATAAACCTACAAGATACTCCTCTAAGTGTTGGCCTACCCGTGTCATATTCCTCAAGTATTTGGATTTACGACCTCTCTCTAGGCTTTACTACCAACCCACTCCTCTTGGAATTGATCCCGGTCTCTCCCAACCACTCCACTAAGTAACCTTGTGTGTTCAAACATGTTATGACAATGAGTAGGAATAAAAATAATAAGATATGAAAATTTGTAATCCAAAAACCAAAAGCAAGCAAAAACCCATCAAAACAAACAATCAAATGATGCACATGCCTAATTCATTTCTTATGCGATAAAAATCTTCTTCACTAAGAGGTTTGGTAAAGATGTTCGCTAATTGTGATTTAGTCAATGTTTTAAATGTCGGATGTAAGGTTCATGTCGGATGGCTGAAATCCATGTCGGATAGCGAAAATTGGGGATATATCGGGGGACATTGACTAAATATCGGATTGTCATATCGGGTAGTGCGCATATGTATAATATCATGTCCTAAATATAATCTAAGCATTCATAAATTTAATATAAACATACTTTATAAATTCTATAGACTAAACATATAAAAAAGTAAATAATATATGTATTTGGGTTCATAAATTCTTTCTATCGGGTTCATAAGGAACCCTTAAACATGAGAACGGGTCAAACGGGTTTGGGTATTTACTATGTTGCCTAGGTACGGGTACGGGTACCGGTGCGGGTGCGGGTGCGGGTACGGGACACGGCAAATTTGTAAAAAGTAGGGTACGGGGACACGGCTATATATATATATAAAATAATTCACTTTAGATCAATATTTCAAAAGTTAAAACTATATTCCTTGCATAGGAAATAGAATAGAAAGCTCTTTTTACTTTAATTAAAAATTTAGAACTAATATTATTACCTAAATCTAAGTTGCATGGAAATTGGTACTGGTACGGGTGCGGGTACCACCGTACGGGTAGGGGACACGACAAAACTGTAAAATGTTAGGTACGGGTTCAAACTACATATATATATTGAATTAATAATGTACATGAGATAATTTTTTTCTGCTTCATGTGTCATTAGAATTAAAATTTCGATCACATTTTTGGAGTTTATTTTATCATAATGATTATCATGAATTGTAAACTACTCATTTTTTACTAGACATCTAAACAACTCATTAACTATATAGTTTTGAACTTGGGTATGGACTGAAACGAACCCGACCTGTATCCCATTAGTTTCAAAAGACGGATGTGAAGTGTAAGCTCTACGTCCAGGAAGTCTTTGACAAGTGTTTTAAATTAACACATATATCGTATAATTGAGTACATGTTGTAATAAATACATGCATATATTCAAGAAGTGTCCATGAAGTTTGGGTACGGAAAAGTGTCGGGTACGTGTCCGGTACGGGTACGGCTTCAATAATGAAGTACCCGGGTAACATTGGGTATTTATCACTAAACACAAACCAAATAACAAAAAATAGATCTTAAAAAAGTATCATATCGGCCGATTTTTCAAAGCTAAAAAGTAGACCGATATGCTCGATATGACGCTGATATTTTCGATTTGGTCCTAAAAACTGACATACGAGTCAAAAATGTTCATGTCGTGTCGGTCAAGCCCTCAAACCGATATGTCGGCCGACACATTTAAACCCTTGGATTTAGTATCAATATAAATAAGGGATACATCTTTTCTCTCTAGATGATCACGTAAGAAATAATGGCGTGCATCTATATGCTTGGTTCTAGAATGTAAAACAGAATATTTAAAATATTAATAGCACTAGTATTATCACAAAATATCTTTGTATCAAAAAAATATAAATCAAAATTAACTAAATTTTGTTTCATCCATAAAAGTTGTGCACAACATAAACTGACGGTAATGTATTACGCTTCTGTAGTGGATAGGCAACATAATTTTGTTTCTTGGAGGACCAAGAAACAAGTTAGTTATCCAAAAATTAACATGTTCCACTTGTACTCGTACGATATACCTTACATTCGACAAAGTTGGCATCACAATAACCACAAAGATCGAAAGAAGTGTTCTTAGGATAAAAGAAATCAAGTTTTATAGTGCCATTCATATATTTAATAATTTTTTAACCGCAATAAGATGAGATTTTCTACGAGAGGCTTGAAAACGTGCACATGCACAAACACTAAACATAATATGCGGTCTACTAGCAGTGAGATGAAATAAACTACCTATCATACATCGGTAAAGTTTTTGGTCTACCTTCTCACCACTTTCATCCAAATCCAACTTGATGGTGGTGCTCATAAGGGTTGGTGCATGCTTGGAATTTTCCATTCCGAATTTCTTGACCAACTCTCTAGCGTATTTGCTTTGTGACACGAATATCTCATCATTGGTTTGTTTGACTTGGAGACCGAGAAAGAATGTAAGCTCTCCCATCATGCTCATCTTAAATTGATCTTGCATAACCTTTAAAAATTCCTTGTACAATGATTCATTAGTGACACCAAAAATAATATCAACATATATTTGAACTAAGATAAAATTATTTTTTATTTTTCTAACAAAGAGAGTATTATTAATTTTTCCTTTTGAAAAACCAAGGTCAAGAAGAAAACTTGAGAGGTGAGCGTACCAAGCTCTAGAAACTTGTTTTAACCCATACAAAGCTTTTTATATCTGGTAAACATGATTAGGAAATAGTGGATCAATAAAACCGGAGGGTTGCTCGACATACACATCTTCTTCAATAAACCTATTCAAAAAAATATTTTTAACATCCATTTGAAATAAAAACACTTTTAACATCCATTTGAAATAATTTAAAATTTTAAGCTCGTAAAGGCTAAAAACATTCTAATTGACTCTAATCTTGCAACCGATGTAAAAGTTTTGTCATAATCAATGTCTTTTTCTTGATGGTATCCTTGGGCAACTAAACGAACTTTATTTCTAGTCACTATACTAAATTCATTAAGTTTATTTCTAAAAACTCATTTTGTTCCAATAACATGAAAATCTTTAGGTCTAGGAACAAGTTTTCAAACATTATTTCTTTAAAAATTATTTAATTCTTCATGCATGGCTAAATTCAAAATTCATTATTTAAAGCATCATCAACACGTTTAGGTTCAATTTGGGATAAGAAAGCAACATTACCACACTCGCTCATAGCCTTTGAGCGAGTCAAAACTCCTTTTGATGGGCTTCCGATAATTTGCTCCTTAGGATGATCTGGTGCAAACTTCCATGCTTTGGGGAGTTCTTCTTGATTAGGTTCAAGTCCTTCCCCATCCTTTGATGCAAGTGTTGAGGGATTGTTATTTATTTACAAAAGTTTCAATCCTCCCTCAATGTCATTATGAGAGCAATGAGGTATATATAGGAACCCTAAACAAAACTTAGGGATTTTTCTTTGCTTGCCTAATTACTGAAGTGAAGGAGCAATGGGGTATATATAGGAACCCCAAACAATAGCTCAAATCCCAAATAAGTACCAAAATCCTGAAAAATTCAGCTGAAATAAAAACTAGCCGTTATAGTAGATCCGGTCGACCGACGGATCATGTCCAATCGACCGACTATTTGACCGTTGCAGACTCAACAATCTTGAACTGATTCGGTCGACCGACAATGTTGTTCCGATCGACCGATCCTCAGTCATTGGTTGACCGCACAATATAAATCAGTCGACCGAAGGTGACTGTCTGCAGGGTCACGAAAACTAGCTCTCTGGTCAGTCGACCTACAGGCAATGCCCGGTCGACCGAAAACAGATACATCCATAAATCTGATTATAGTTAAAAATCTGATTTTGTAAATTCAAAATAAAATATCAAATAAATTTTAAAAATTGTAAAACTTTGGAAAATATTTATAAACATGAATATAAACATGTTAGAAAGGAAATTTTTGAAAGATCATTTTCCAATTGTAAAAACTTATCATTTTTCAAAAATGGTCAAAAACATGTTTTTATAAGTGTGTGTATGTGTGAACCCCAATAGCTTCAAGTGTTATCTACTCAATGACTTGCCTACATTAAACTCTAGAGAGAATAAAAATACAAATATCTCTCACATATGAATACAATGCTTAAGTTTTGATATTTGCTCATATGTTGATGAAGCTTCTCTTGTGCAAGTTGCTCTTGAAAGCTTGTATTCATCAACTTGCCTCCACCTCCTTGGATACCATCGATGTAGCTGATATTCCATCCAATTTTCCAAAAGTGGCGTTATATTGCTTGACAAAAATGTAATCTGCACAATATCACTCAACAAGCAATTAGCACCAATAATAGGGTTTGTAAATCATCATCAAAACAAGAGTACTAACACAAAAGCATAATATAGAAAATATAATTTTACTTTAGTAGGACTGTGAAGAATAATTAAGAGTATAATAAACTGCAGCGTTTTAGAAATGCCTAAGAGTGATCACTTTCATTGTTTTGGATCAGTGATGGCAGTGAGATTGAGGATAACGTGGTTTGTCAAATCAATGGGTCCATATGTTCTTGATCTTTAACTATTATTTACTGTGATTAGGCTATTTATTCTATACCTCAGCTGCCAAGATTTGAGGTTTGTATCTGCTTCTGTTTTGCCAAGGATCTGACATAAAGTTAATCTTTGATGTACCAGTGGGCGTTGGGCTTCATTCTCTATTCCACAATCCATAGTATTTGAGACAGGCAGTCGTACTTCTAGCAGGGTATGTAT
Organism: Asparagus officinalis; assembly: GCF_001876935.1. NCBI lineage: Eukaryota > Viridiplantae > Streptophyta > Magnoliopsida > Asparagales > Asparagaceae > Asparagus > Asparagus officinalis. Next base: position 117,263,243 of record NC_033800.1, read on the forward strand.
ATATTTTCTACATGCATCATCATCTTCTCCTATTAAAGGTGTTTTTTATGCAGAACAGATTTTTTCCCATGAGTATATGAAGAGAATTTAGTGAGGAAGGTTCACACCAGGGCTTGAATGACATATTGGTGACCAAACGATCATTATTGTATATAAGCTTTCCACATTCGTGGACTAAACATAAATTTTCTGAGAAAATCTACCTATGAATTAACTGACAGTATGATTATTTTTTTACTACTTTATGTACTATAAATCATCTCAAGAACTATCCAAGATATACGGGCTTCTCTCACTCATGTGTTTTAAGCTTTGGGGATCATACTGGATGGTGTAAACGTGTAAAATTTTCAGTTACAGTCTCTGTGTTACAGTTATATATATAGGGATACTTTTATTCACAATTACTTGGAGATAAATGCATGTACCATTCCACAGACATGCAACAGAAAGTTTCCTCAAGGTTAAATTTGCCTTACTCCAGTTTTTCAAGCATTCTTCTCGATGAGGTGCACCACTCCCAACTTTTAATCCTTTTCAATGCTTCTGGTATGGGCAAATTCTCCTTTCTAAATGAAATTTGTATGTAAGCACTGTTTCTTATGTAATATGTCCCACCTTCACTGTTGACTCTTCTGTTGAACTTCTCCACTTCCTTCAGTATTCTTGCAGTATTCTTGTTCTTCAACATGTATAACAACAATAACAAAGCTTTGATACCAAACTTTTGCATCATGACCTAGTCCCTATTACTTTGAAGATCTGCTTTCATTTCCTAGTTGTTACAGTTTCTTACATGGTAACCTTTTGCTTTGAAGACCATAAGTTAGTTCACGAAATCCTTGTCTGTCATATGTTCTCATCATGTGTCTACCAGTTTATTTCCAGATTTGCATTGTAACCACCGTGTCCTTATTATATCTTCTGCAGGATTTAAGAAGTTTGAATAATTCTTTTGGCCATCGTTCAAGTTTCAGCTCAAGTACAGGTGATGCTGATCGCCAAGCGCGATTAGCTGAACCTGCATATTCCTTTGTTGGAATGCACTCTATCTTTGACAACTGCAAAGCTTCAGGTGATTAATGCCTCACATTACTCTCTTATTTCCATCTATACAAAGAAGTTACTCCGAAAAGAAAACAAACTAATAAGTTATCATTCAGTTACCATTTTGAAATTTGGACACATGAGTTCCGATCTCCTTGCATTTGGTGCATCTGATGGGAGCTTGACAATATGCCTCGTCTCTGAGTCACCTTCTGCTCTTCAACAATTAAGAGGACATTCAAAATCCATAACAGGTGAGACTAGATGACATCTGTTTTGAAATCCTTAAATTATTGTGTTCTGCAGCTAAAAAAGTTATAATAGAAATATTATGCAGTGCTAGTTTCACTTTCAGATTTTATTGTCAGACTGGATGTCATATTGTAATATTGGTAATACATGGTTTTTGTGAAATAAAGAAACAAGAAAAATTCTTGAAAGGTTTGGATTTGACAGATGAAACATATCACAAATCTGAGATATAAGAGTTATGTCATTATTGTACATCTCTAAATTTAGGGACTGTCTGTTTCCAACGAATTAGCTGGAATTCAAAGGTTATGTGTCAGAAAATGGGTCTCCTCACAAACTTTTTGACAGACCAACTTTCCTAGAGGTGTTTTGTGCGTCTGTTTGTATGGGGCTATAAGAAGGGACAATGCTACTGATTTTGACATAATTACCATGTCAAAATCGGAATCAAAATGGAGGATTTATATTGAGAAATTACAGAATTTGGTCCCACAGAGCTTTAAAAATTAAACAAAATAAATTTAAAACAACAAAAAAACCTCAGAAAATCCATAAATTTAATTTTATTTATTTTCTTATTTATTGTAAACAAAATGATTATCAATATTAAAAAAATTATTTCAACTACCATATCGATCATTCGAGGGACCACTATATAAACTTCAAATTTTATTGTTCTTTTACAAACAAAACATAGTTGTTTGAATCTATTTTTAAAACAAACTTTTCATTCAATTTTCCTACAAATCAAACTCAAATTTTAAAATTTGGATAGTTAAGGATTTGTTAGATTTGTAACATTGTCATAAATCCAACATACAAATCCAATGCCCGAACAACCTCTTAGTTTCTTCTTCCGTTGCTTTCCCAATGAGTGCTATGAGTAATCTAGGCAACGACTAATATTCTCTTCTTTTCAAGAGTGGGCTTTATGCCACCATCATTCAGGATCAGTGGAATTCATTTGAGTGGTCTGAAATTCAAATTCTCATTAAATATTTCATGAAATTCTTGGCAGTTTTTCTATTCTATTGCTATTTTCTTTAATATATATTTGTTTATTTTACACAATGTTTGGAAAAGCTATTTTGAAACTCGCTTCAGAACTTTTTGAAGGGTAAACGCTCCAATACTCAAGAGAGAAGCTATTTATCCCTTGAAGCTTACACCTTATCGCTTAAAGCATAACTGAAGTGGGTGTTGCGCTTCATAAAATGCTTCTCTTTAGAAGCGCGTGATTTAGACTAAATAAGAGGATACAAAAGGATTTTTTTATTAACGTTAAAATGCCCCTACGTATCTTCGATATGACCATGTAACTATAAATAAGATCTATAAGTACGCATGTAGCTTAGTGTATTACGAGTTGCATCTATACTTCACATATTTATTTCTTATTTACAAATTACAAATAAGGACATGAATATATCTATTAGAAAATTATTATACCACTATATTATATGTTCATACTTTTTGAAAACTTTAAAATTAAAATACTTAAACTCATGAGGCTTACGCCTCACGTTTTGAAGCTTGCGCTTCGCTTCATTAAAGGGTCTAACCTTCACCTTGCGCTTCCACTTTTTTTAGGTGATTTTACATTATGACAGCAATTAAATGCACTGTTTTAAAAAACCTCCGCCTAGTCCGTTTAGGCGTACGCCTAGGCCTAGGCGGTACCTAGGCCGCCTAACTAGCGCCTAGCGCCTAGACGGTATTTAGACTGCCCATCTAGATTTTACGAGCCTTTAGGGGAGCATTATCTGCTTACGTGGATTGCACCCTGTAGGCCTTGATTGTGATTTTATGTGTCGTAACCTACACATCCTCCAAACTCCATTAACCTCCAAATATGAACACCTCCACTATCTCCTCCGACCTTCAGCAAAACCTCATCGACCACCACTTAAATGAAGAAAGAAAAAAACACCCAGAAACCGTTTAGGCGCCCGCCTAGGTGACTAAGCGTTGGGCGCCAAGTCTGACGCCTAGAAGCGCCCAGCGTTTAATGTAACATTGATTAAATGTATTGTTACCCTCTTTCTCTTTTGACAAATTTTTGAAGGAATGTGATTCCCTGCAGCGCGTGTTGGTCTCTAGCCCATATTTTGTTTTACCTTGATTCCATTCAATGTTTAAAAAGCGGAAGTGCAAGGCGAGGCGTTAAGACCCTTTAATGAAGTAAAGCGCAAGCTTCAAAGCGTGAGGCATAAGCCTCATGAATTGCATTTCAATTTTAAAATCTGTAAAAATTATAAACATATAATATAAGTGGTATGATAATTTACAGATAGACATTTAGATACATTCATGTCCTGATTAGTAAATAAGATTAAACATGTGAAGTATAGATGAAAATCACGATAAACTAAGCTATACGCATGACATATAAATCTTATTTATACTCCAATGGGTATATTGAAGATTCATAGGGATATTTTAACATTAGTAAAAAATCCTTTTATATCTTCCTATCTTGTCTACAGTGTGCGCTTCAAAAGAGAGCGTTTTATGAAGCGCAAAGTGCACACTTCGGTTATGTTTTAAGCGATGACGCGTAAGCTTCAAGGGATATATAGCTTCACTCTTGAGTTTTGAAGTGTTTACCCTTCAAAAAGTTCCAAAGCGAGTTTCAGAAAGCTTTTTCTAACATCGATTCTATTAGCAAACATCACCCTGTCCTTTTTGTTCTAAATTGTATTCCTTGTATTATTCCGGGGTTTAGTTCCTGATGAGATGACCAGTGAGGCACGCTGGCTTGTCTGTCAGCTGGTCTTTTAGGTTACGCTTATAACCTCTCTTGCCAATAATTTCCATAGCTAGGCTATTTTTCAATGTGTTGTCATCAGCTTCACCAATGCTAGCAGTTTGTAATAATTAATCACTTTCTGGGGTCCTCTCAATTTAATTTGGATTGTATATTCTTATTCTCACCATTTCAAATCTATATGTTGACATTTGTACTCAAAAAGCAATTATATTCTATGTCAATACTTTCTTACTCATCTTTGACAGTGCTTTTAGCCTCTCCTAGCTTGGGGAAAGAAATCTATTCCTAAATGCTCATCAAATTACATTCATCACTTTTAGCTTTATAGTTGATTGGCTTTGTAATATTTTTCAGGGAATATATTACATTTTCATACTGAATAATTTATCATTTTTCAAATATAGTGAACATATACTTGATATGTTTCTCAGGTAGCTCCAGTTTATCATTTTTCACGTCATATAACTTAAAAAGAATTTCTTTTGGTACTTTATATATGGTTATTTTATCAATTTTTACGAGGCACTTTTTAAATGTTGATACACGCAACAGGACAACAACTTTAGACCAATTGATCTACTGTTCTTGCTTATACACAGTGATATCTCTGTTATATTTGATATGCTAACTAGGTTACAGATTTTGATTTTTCCTCTAATAATCAGTATATTGCTTCATCCTCAATGGATAAAACTGTTCGGGTATGGGAGATATCTAAGGGCCACTGCATTCGTGTAATATATGGAACTTCTTCGCAGTTATGCATCCGCTTCAACCCGGTACGTACATAATCTATTTACTCCTTTTCCACAATCAAAATTATTGATATTCCAAGAATTGCTCTTGTTGCTCACTTCCTTTATTTTGTGTGTCCAGACTTGAACTGAAAGCTAAATGCTGACATAACCAAGTTGATGATTTTCATCTCTTTAGCAGTTTCAACTGAGAGCTTGATACAAATAGTTTTAAATTTAGGGGGTATACATATTTACCCCTAAAATCTTTCATATTTGCAATTTTACACTCCAAATCTTCATATTTGCAAAAATACCCCTCAAATCCTCAACATTTGAAATTTCTACCCAAAAAGTTAACAGTGTCAAATTTCAAATATTTTAAAGCTGAATTGATGTTACCCTTCATCAAATTATTAGGTGAGGCCCATTATTTAATGAATTACATCCAAATCCCAACCCCATTTTCATGTGACCTGCTTGCCTCACTATCTCTATCAAACCCTCACTTAGCCTTTCATTTGACCATGCTTTGATTCACTTGGGATAGAAAATTTCAGAACCCATTCAAGAATTCTCTCTTAAATTCAAGACTATCGAAGAGTTTTCTCTTTGGTCACTGCTTTTGGAGGTAATTAGAAGAGGGGTTGAAGGTTGCTCATGAC
>NC_033800.1:117269523-117308711 GCF_001876935.1 Asparagus officinalis
GTGCTATATTGATACACTATACATCCATGTCCAACTTCTCCGTCTAGCAATATCTCAAAAATTCGAACCTTGCATAATTCAACTTAAATTAAAATATTTCTATCATTTGGTAATAAGAAGTTATAAAAATGATAAAATTAGTCATTTCCATAATGTCTAGCATAAGTAAAGGGAATATACCTGGTATGTTCCTTAAGAGAGCAAGTGAGGGCCATATTTATGCCTCAAATCTTTCGTATTTGCAAATCTGCTTGTTAAATCTTGATATTTCCAAAATTACTCCCACATACCCCTTAAATTTAATACCAGTCCATTAGGATAGCCTAAGAATGAAAAAACCTTTTTCCCAAATTGTTAAATCGACTGCATGGTCCTTTTTCTTCATTTATATATAGTAAGGATCATTCCGTCTATTACATCGACAATTTAGCATATCATTTTTTTTCTTTACCTTAACTCATGCTTAGATCTACTCTTAGGTTTATTGCCCTCATCATCTACCATCATTCACTCCTATCTTGCTCACTTGTTTTTTTCCTCTGCGCATGCCCAAACAATCTCAATCCACAACCCTTTTTTATACTGAATTGACATTTACCTCATTTTCCTTTAAATAAAGGATATTAGACTAAATGAAAATGCATCTCTTTTGTTAGATATATGCATCTCATGCCATCGTCTTGATGCAGTACCCATTACCCACCCTTTCAAACCATATATTACCAACTGCCTGAACGGATCCTCTTGTATAGTTCATAATTTTTGGATTTGAGGATAAGAGGATTAATGCTGGAAATGAGGAAAAAGAGAATAAGATAATAAAATGAAGAATTAAAACTACCTGGAAACCCCCCTTCACCCCTCCAGTGTTGATTTCTTAACTAGAATAATGGTGGTAGCCACGCTGTCTTTCCTTTCTCCCCGAAAATAAAAGCAAGGTTTATTTCAAGTTGAAGGATTTCTTATACTGTAAGGTAACTGACAGCTGGTTTGATCATTAGAGATTTAGACCCGAAACAAATCCAGATGCATTATATATTTCCCTGTTTGAATTACCTGATCTAAATAAACCCACAACTTTTAAAAGGTTCGGTCAAGTTAATGTCATTTTTTATATAAAACCTTTCCTAATAAATGAAAAATAGTTGTCAAATATGTCCTGTTTATCCAAATCTTCTGTGCTATACCCTTTACAATATTCTATTTGCTCATTAATCCTAAGCAATTCAGATTTTTTATGGTATAATTCTTCCACTTGTGTTTTGTGTATAGAAGGTGAATAATTGCTCACCATATGAAGATATAGATGTAGGAAAAAAAATCATCTTTTGCAGTATCTCAATTAGTAAATAAACTTAGATTCGAGGAGTAGACGAGAAACATGGAAAAAAAGGAGAAAGAGAATGAGGAAATAGAGGCAAACGGAAGAGGAAGAATGATGTAGCATATAGTAGAACAACAAGGCACATTGAGAAATGAGGTGCAGGGCGTACCAAGTTGCATCTAGGCACACGCCTTGCTTACACAGTGCACTCTGCACCTCATGATGGGCATGCTGCTGTGCCCCAAAGCATTCTGCTCCCCAGTGCGATTGTGTTGGTGCACCCAAAACAACATTGTCCACAGCTCTATAACATTTAATAGCTGGTTTGGATTTGTTCATCGTCATGTTGTCGATCATCAGTCAGTGAATGAGATATCCTAAGATAGCTTGGAACGATCAGCAAGGTGAAGGTGATGGGATGGTGAGATGGTGAGGTTGATGGGATTGTGAGATCTTTAAGAGTAGGTCAATAAGGTGGCGTGATGAGGACTGTGCATGTAAACATTGTGATATCTGATGAGATTGGTGGCAAGTTAAGATTGAGGATGCTATTAGGTAGATATAGCAAGGTCAACGTGGTGGATTTGGAAATGGGATCAGATCTCTTTTTTATTATCAATTGAAACTAGGTAGAATTTGAGTCATCCTTTAGGGGAACCTACTCAAAATATATATTACTTAACACATAGTATGTTATCATGTTAGGAGAAATATAAAATCAAAGTAAAGTTCATGATTTTTAACACTTGTATTGGTGAGGATTCTCAGAACCACTCTTCTAAAAGTAAAACATAGAAATCAACATGCTAGATACTAAGAATTATGTGACCTATTAATTTTTCTCGAAAGGGTCCCTCTTTAGAATTAGGCTCCGCAATTGAAAGATTCGTCCTGCTGCTGATGGAAATGCAGTATTTTTTTAAAAAATGAATTTGGTAGGAAAATTCAAATGCCAGTAACTGAACCATTCTTCTTTTCCTTCGTTCAGCTAAGTAGAATGTTTCAATCTGTGATCTTTATGTTCTGACTCCAATTTCTTTTTTGACATAAAATTGGGAAAGCTATTGTTTTCTTTATGCGTCCACAGATGTGCGTATGCATGTGACATGGTATGGTGTACGTGAACAGAATCCATTGCACTAAAGGAACTTTGCATCTGAAGTTCATTGTTTCTTCCTAATTCTACTATCAGTTCTTTTTTCACTTAAGTTGGAGAATCTTTTTTTTTTTTCATACCACAGATGTGTGCTTGCGCACGCGCACTCATGTAAGAGTATATAGGTCAGTAGGTAGGTAGGTAGAAATGGCCTGGGCTGTGAGCTTGCAGTATAGGAAATTGCCAATGCCAGGCTCTCGAATACACGTTATGGATCGTCCTGATGGATGATCTACACAAATCATCATGAGTTACTCCCCTCTTTAAAGGCATGTGAATAGGAAATTGTGTGACGTCTTAAAAATTACATTGATTTTGCTACCATCTGCTGCAAGGTAAAAATGAATCTCCAGACAACTTTTTTATTTAATAAATGTTCAAGGGGGTAAAGATCATTATGAACGCTGTGGATCGTCTATTTTAATAACGCATCATGGTACTTTTGACTTTTGAGTGGTCGTTTTAGCAAATTTCTCATGGGCTGCTCATCTCCTATATGTCTATCGTCATCATTATCATCGTTTAGTTTCATGAAACATATTCAGCTTCTGCTTTGCATTGTTTGCAGGTGAATAATAACTTGCTATTGGTTGGCAATGCAAACCGAGAAATCAGTGTACATCCTAATTCCTCTTGTTCACATTTTATTAGTTTTTTAGTGGGATGGAATGCCTAGAAGGAACACTTTTTTTGTAAATCCTGTAAAGTTCTATTGGATATGTAAAATCCCAAACTTCATTTGGAATCTGAAGTTTTTCTCTTTTTGTTTTGTTTCTAATTTATGATTTACATCGCTTCATTGCTCACAGTTGGAATCGTTCTTCAGGTGATAAATTTTAGCACGGGAAGGGTTATTAATAAAGCTCTTTTTGGAAATGAGATAACAGCAATGGATAATGCTCACACTGGTCAGCTTACTTTTGCTGGTGATACACAGGTCTGCATCTATTATTATCATATTAATTTGCTAAAAGGGTATTTCCAGAATACTGCAATTTGAGTGAAAATCACAGGGATGCATATACACTGTTAGTGTGAACACCCATAAAGGGTCAATATTCAGGTCCCATCAGAATAGAAGTAGCAGGAGCAGGTCTCCAATCACAACCATAGAGTATCGTACTTTCTCTCTTGTTGTACGAGGTCCTGTACTACTTGTCTCTGCTCAAGATGGAACCCTTTGTTTCTTCAGGTTCTACTTTTCATAAGCAAGTTGATTTTGGATACTCTACTCTTGTCCGTAGATAGCTATTCATTAGTTGAGCATGGTGTATTTGGCAGTGTTGCTTTGGAGGTACAAGGATATTTGACTCTCCTGTGCTCGCTTAAATTAGCTCCCCGTGTGCACAGTATACGAGCTTCTTTTTGTCCCCTACTTTCCCTTGAAAAAGGAGAATTCGTAGGTATGTGCTATATAACATGAACTGCAGCAATTAAATAAGTTTTTCTCTTCTCGCGACTTTCTACTACGACCAGCGAATAATGCATGGCCAGCCATATATTAATTAATGAAAGAAAGGAGGATTTTTTGGATTGGGGGGGGGGGGGGGGGGTCAAACAGAGCTATAAACTCATATCTTCTTATAATGAGTGCGTTCCAAGATCTTTTCTTTAATAGAGAATCACAATTGAAGATTAGAATATGCATAGTACACTACTTCGGACATGATCTGATAAATACAAGCTTTAACAGTAGTACCTTAAAGGTCATAAGAGCAAAGTGGTCATCCAAATAAAAATGATAGTTTAGAGGTACAGTACATCCTTAGCAACATGGTTATTGATTTTCAGTTATAGCTCATAATTTCGGCGTTAACTTTTCAAAAATTCCAGTTACACAGTAAGCTATGCTATGAACAAGTCAATTTTGTTCTCATCTACATTTTTCTGTTTTAGATTACTGTATTAGGTAAAGCAGGAAACTGACACTCTTTTGCTGAACTTGAAGTTTCTGGCAGTGAGGACTCGAATGTTTACTTCTATGATTTGACTAAACCAAAGCATGCATGTGTAAATAAGCTACAGGTTTGTAATTTCTAAAAAAAATTCATTACTTTTGAGCCGTGGGATCTCTTTTTATTGCCACTCATGTATTATTTTGGTGCAGGGACATGGTTCTCCAGTCATTGGAGTTGCCTGGAATCATGGGGAGAACTTGCTGGCCTCCTCTGATTCTGATGGAACAGTGATTGTATGGAAACGAGCAAAGACAAGTTAATACTTTTTCATAACGCCCGCAAAAGCTTTGTTTTCTTCCTCACAGGGAAAATGAGAAATTATTTTCAGATTCAGATTTGGGCATTATTCTTTAGTTGCACAGGTTAGATACCAAGTAGACATACTACATGTTCATTCAGATGTATACTATAAAGCCATTGTTCCGTTTCCCCCTTCAAGACTTGAATCAGTGTAGAGTAATGTTGTATCAAATTTTGTTATTCTTTTATTCTCTTTCTGCAAGTCTTGTACTATTAATTAGCGCTGTATTTCCAACAAACATATCAATATGCAATAATAAGAAATCCATTGGACATGTTGAATCATGCATTTTCTGTTACCTTTATAACTTACCAAAAATACTTTTGAGATATAGCCGTTTGCTTTAGTAGTGCAATTGAGATTGTACAATACTGAATAAGTTGACTTGGGGCTAAGGTTACAGAAAGCATTAGCAGCAGCCTAGGCGTTAGACTCGATGTTTAGAGCCTATATAAGGCTTAGACAGTTTTCCTAATTTTTAAATACAATAAAGATAGTAAATACATATGTTAAAGCTTAGGTGCCTGTTGACGAATGTGTGGATTTCTTGCTTCATTTAAGTGGTGGTGAAGGAGGTTTTGTTGAAGGTCAGAGGAGGTAGAGGAAGCGTTCATAGTTAGAGGTTGAAGGAGATTGTAATAGAAAATCACGATCAAAACTTAAATGATGGTGTAATCTACATGAGCAGCCCACGCTTCCCTAGGTGCTCCCCAAAACCTAGGTGGGCAACTTAGGTACCACCCAGATGTTAGGCGCTAGATGGTCGGTCTAGGTACTGTCTAGAACTAATGTCAACTAGGTGGACTAGGCGGAGATTTTTTTTTAAAACATTGTTTGGGCCCGATTCAGTTTGAAAGTTGTAGGAAATGAAAGAAAAACAAATTGCACTTACAAATATAACTATATAAGTCAACAATTATTTATAACTCAAATGTCAATAACAGACGATCCACGCTAGTTTAAACCTATTAAAGAAAATCGTCAAATCTAAATTTTCATAAGTAGAATTTTAAATAAGGACAAATTTTCAAAACCAACCCATTTGGGTTTTTAATTGCAAAAAACGACCGGTTTTGAAAATATTTACAAAAACCGACATGTTTTCAGTCAAGGGCTGAAAACAGGTCGGTTTTTTTAAATTTTTTCAGGAAACTTCACGGGAGCTGAACTCCCGTGAAGTTTTTTCTCATAACAAAACTTCACGGGAATTGAACTCCCGTGAAGTTTGGGAAAAAAAGTTTTAAAAACCGACCCAGTTTCAACCAACTGGGTCGGTTTTTATAATTAAAATTAAAATAGGTCGTTTTGTTTTAAAAACCGACCCAGTTTCAACCAACTGGGTCGGTTTTTATAATTAAAATTAAAATAGGTCGTTTTTTGCAATTAAAAACCCAAATGGGTACCAACTGGGTCGGTTTTTATAATTAAAATTAAAATAGGTCGTTTTTTGCAATTAAAAACCCAAATGGGTCGGTTTGGAAAATTTGTCCTTTTAAATAATTAATGGATCTGAATTTACCTAGCAACCATCATCTGATGACAAGAATGAAAATTTTAACAGAACACTGATAAACAATTGCACATAGAAATACTAATTTTTAGCTGACGTGGAGTGATCTGATGCTATACTTTTCTTATGGTCATTGCTCATTAACAAGAAAGCAGAAGATATACATTGTCCAGTGTTAAAATGGTACGGCACTCGTTTAAGACTTGAAATCCCCCCAGTATGATCACTGGCTAACGCATCATACCAACTGTAGAATTTAGATTTGACTTCGTTAGTATAACCGTAGTCGTGTGCAAAATATCTGTAATTTCACTACTACTTTTGATGCAAGTGCAAGAAGTCAAGAACCCCGAAATATTATACAAAAAGGGAACGTACTGCCAGAAATGGTTACAATGAACAGAACAAGGTTTATATGCACATATAGGAGACCCTCAACATCGAACAATTGAATTACAGAGAGCTCGCGATGCAGATTGCTCCACTTTTTTGCATAGAAATCCAGCTATTCTATACAGGGTGCTCAACCATGGACTCCTCATCCTCCCATGCATAATTTCTGGTTTCCAGGGTTATGTCATTTTATGATGTAACAAAGGTATTCGCTTTATATAGGAAATACTTCCCAGTAATGATTAATTGCTGAAGAGAAATCTTCTGGAAAACTGTCATGAAGACAGTTTGCTTCCGAGGTGAGGGAGCACAAGCAATCTACATGTTTTATCTCACAATCAAAAGTAATACTACACCCAATAAGAAAATTAGACAGAGAAATTTTGACATTGGATAAAAACTGGTAACAAGCTGCTTACAGTTTCAGTTTGGTTCTTCCCTGTAGCTACATATAGCTAGCAAGATCTTGTACGGTCCCTTGTTCCACCATTTTTTCAAGACCCTGACATGTCCTTAGGGCTGCTCTTATTTCCTTCAGCATATGATCAATATTGATGCGCTTTCTGTGGAAATTACAAGAAATTTAGGGCAAAAAATCAATACACCACCTCAAATTTGGTAGCTTTTTTGCCTGAATGTAACCCAGACAATCATTTATTGAAGACAAAAAAAACTTCTTATTATGCTAAAGATTATTACAGATAATTACTCTATAAGAAGTTTTGACAAAACATTGAAGACAAAGATAAAGCTTGAACCTATCAGTCTTTTATGTGGATCAGATAAGCATGACAAGATTGTGATGGCATTGACATTCACATAGAAAAGAACAAATATATGTTGAAGCATTTCTAAATATTCTTTCATTTAAGCCATCCATAGAAAATAAAGCAGGCATTCCAAACACCTTGGGAGTTCACGAGCAATCAACTCCTTGAATGCAAGGCAGAATACAGAAAGCAGCTAGTCAGACAGAGAGATCCGTATATACTAGTCAATCTTACATACAGAGAGATCCGTATATTTACTGATTTCTAGCTTATAGTGTGTGTGTGTGTGTGCGCGCGCGTGTGTGTGTGCGAGCGTGTGAAGCCACAGTGAACCAGGGAAAAAAGAAACATTTGAATCCATGTGCAACATTCTTCACATATAAATTTCTTTAACCACAAATCAAGTAATGCATTAATTATAAAAACTAGAAGCCAACTTTGAGCACAATTAGGGTTTTAAAACGTAAGGTTGTAGTTAACCAACAATACCAGTGGAGTCCTCCATTTATGGTTATTCCATTTTCAATACTCCTATTATGGAGAAACACTAATTACGAAGAGTTTTCTAAAAACTCACAACCTAACAATAAAAACTCCTTTGGACAAATTTTCAAAACCAACCTTTTTCAGTTTTTATTTGTAAAAACCGACCGTTTTTGAAAATAATTACAAAAACCGACATGTTTTCAGCCCAGCGCTGAAAACAGGTCGGTTTTTGTAAAAAGTTTTCCGAAACATCACGGGAGTTCAACTCCCGTGAAGTTTATCGAAAAATTAAACTTCACGGGAGTTGAACTCCCGTGAAGTTTAATTTTCTCCTTGAAACTCCACGGGAGTTCAACTCCCGTGGAATTTGCGCTCAATTTCAAAACTCTTAATGCTGTGACCTGAGCTTGAGGGAACCAAGGTTATATTTGAGGCCTCTAAATAAAAAATAAAATAAAAAAGGAGCTCCTTTCACCCCCAACTAACCGCCATCAACGAAAAGACCCAGATTTCTCTCGATGCCAAAATCTCTTTTTCATCGCATTAAAACCAGTTTATGCAGGTAGGAGACAACTCAACTCAACTGAGCATCAGTTTCAGGTCCTCTCAAGTTCATGAGCATCCAAAGCCCAGTTGTACTCTAACAAGCCGATAAAAATATTAAAAAAAAAACTTTCATAAAAGCACTTTTTTGAGTTGGGGGAGCTCATCAAGAAGATCAGCGAGGAGACAAGAACGAAGATTAGGGTTCTTGACGGCGTAGCTGGGACCGCGGATCGTGTTGTGAGAACTCCTCAGCACTTTTTTGAGTTGGGGTTTTGTGATTTGTCGTCTTCTTGTGATGTTGTTAGGATTTAAATTCCTGTAAATTATGACACCTTTCGAAACCCATCATTAGGAAATCATCTTAATGAGCTGATTAAGAGGATTTGCGAGGAGACGTTGCTGAGAAATGGGTTTTAACTAATCCAACCTGCACACGTACGAAATAAATTCAAACAAACTTCACGGGACTTCAAGTCCCGTGAAGTTTGTTTGAACTTATAAACTTCACGGGACTTGAAGTCCCGTGAAGTTTAGGAGCTTGGTAAAATACCTGTTAAACTTCACGGGACTTCAAGTCCCGTGAAGTTTCGGAACTTTTTTTGTAAAAACCGACCTGGTTTCAGCGCTGAGGCTGAAACCAGGTCGGTTTTTACAAATAATTTGGAAAGCGGTCGGTTTTTACAAATAAAAACTGAAAAATGTTGGTTTTGAAAATTTGTCCAAACTCCTTTAGAAGCAGCTTTTGGCAGGGCTCTAGAAGACAGCTGATTTTATAGCAAGAGATTTCTTTTTCACAACAGATAAACATTACATGCTAAATATATAACTATACAGATACACAGCTTGTCCCTCCTTCCTTCACTCCGACGGTGGAAATCTCGACTTTTCTAATCTAGCAAATATATGAAATTTGAACCACTATGGAACCATCTCCCTTACTCCAAGTATAAGGCAGATTTAAACTTGGAAGGAACCTTCAGCAAGATAACATATGGTATGGATTATATGTTCATGCATTATCTTCCAAGTTGACAAAAACATTCTACTGTTGACATACAAATACAAGTGAGGTGTCTTTAAATCTTACTAGGTGAACCGTCTGCAACATACAGTAGTTATGCAATAACATCAGATGACAGTATCTACTGATGTCCAAACATATCTAAATACTAGTTTATTCGTATCACTTTGGATTTTAGTTTAACTGGTAGATGGAATAGATTGACAAGCGTAAAACAGGAAAACTTGTCTAGAGAGATGTAGAAGACAATAAACAATGCGCATAAACTCACAGAACACACAAAAATGCGTAAAACAAGCTGACATTTGTGCGTGCACAAATGAAAGGACAAAATAAGTCGCTACACACATACACACAGGGGCATGTGCGAGCAGCGAGCATACACGACAATGGAAGACAAGAAAAAAAAATAAAGATAATAGAGCTTACAGCACACTAGCACCCACAACGGCAAGAGGCCGTGGATAATCCTCAATCTTTTTTTCGTTTGTCGCTTCCCCATCAGATGCTAATGATTGCATCTGTGGCTCCTTACTTTCAATGGACAGTGTCCCACCCATTTCTAGTTTGGTTGTCACTTTGCATCCAAGTGATGAAATTTCTTGCATTAATATTGGAAGTCTATCCCGAGCCTGCAACATAGATTTAAATTGATGTGATATTTACATAAAGCATGTGTCACAGCAAGATCAAGGAAGGAGAAATATGACCAACAAACTACTGATCATTTACAGGGGAAGTTTAGAAAAAGATCAGAATACTCACCTCTGGAAGATCAATCTTATTCAACACTACAATATAAGGTCGTTCAAGATAATTAGGGTTGTACATCCGCAATTCCTGCAAGGGTAAAGATCAACTTTCTGTCAGAAGGTATGGATAACAGAAAATTGCACAAGTAGATTAATATAGGTCCGGGAGGCAGACACAATACAGCATGGGAATATGATCAGTAAACATGGTCATAAGGCTTGAGCATGGCAAATATACAAAAATCCAGACACAAGGATATGTTTCATCAGCATGTATTAATGACTTACACAAATGTGTATCTTTTGATATTAATACATAAAAGCACTTAATTTTAGTAAAATGGTCTAGGAATAATTGGCTTTTGCAAAAAGGAGTGTGACACAGGTGTCCAAGAATCATCGCACATACTGGTGGTCACCGTGGAAAAATTTACAACAGTATAGTGTACTACTGACATAGACTAAAGCCCATGGGAACTTGAAGGAAGTGTAAATATGGAAACAGAATGTGACAACCTAATGCAATGACTCACAACAAACAACAAATACATACATAAAGAGTGCCCAACAACCTCCATAGGAAAGTAATGACAATTTAGCCACAATCAAAGAATCAGGCTGCTAGAAAATTTACAGAGACGTGACAATAATGAACAGAGGCAAAGTATAGCAGCAATGCAGCATTGATAATTGAGAACTGGCGCTGAAGTGAAGAGAGGGTCACATAATAAACTGATATTGAACCTTCCCTCGTGGTGAACTTGCATGCTGAAAAGACCAATGTGAAGAATATATGGCAGTTGTCTGATGGGTGCACGATAAAAAGGCGATTCTTATCATACGCCACCTCCGAGTAACCATGCAAAGAAGAAGTGCAAGATGATTGGGATTGTTTCTAGGGTTCTCTTGACGACACCAGATGTTACAATTTCTCAACTGAAGCAAGGGATTACTTCGTTCAGCTCGAGTCAGGTTTGATGCGGATGGGAAGTACCAGGCCTGCGGGGGCTAATAAGAAGCTTACCATGAAGGAGATCCTTCAGAATCAAAGCTCTGAAGAGGGGGCACTCAATTAGGTAACTCCATCTCCAACCCCTGCAACTGGATCTAGGGTTTCACGGGCAGATGAAAGTGAAATAGAGGAATTGAAGAAATTTTCTAAATAAACTCATTCATTTTTTTTCTAAAAATAGACCCTCTTGAGTTTTATTTACAAAAATAGACTCGCTTTATCTTAATCCGGTTCCTAAATAGTCGGGGTTGCCAACTCCGACTATTTAGGAGGTTGTAATTTGTAAACCCCCAATTATAACCCTAAACTCTAACATTCTATACACTAAATAGTCGGGGTTGGAAACCCCGACTATTTAGGAACCGGATTAAGACAAAATGGGTCGATTTTTGTAAATAAAACTCAATGGGGTCTATTTTTAGAAAAAAAAATTATGAATAGGTTTGTTTAGAAAATTTCTTCTAGAGGAATTTGAAGCTCTGGGTTCAAATAGGAGTAATGATAAGCCAAATTTGGCTCACGTTGCTGAGGATGATTCAATGAATAAGGGAAATCATAAATGGGAAAATGTTGCCAAGGATAGCTCTAATCCTAAGAGCTGGGCAAGTTTATTTGCAGAAATAGAAGAACAGGGAAGGGACAGGATCTAGAATTTATGACACCTGATGTTGATGTATGTGCTAGCTTTTATGCTGAGGAGTGGGTTTGAATGTTAGATTCAAGGCAATGGAGAAATATGTGGAGAATTTACGGGAAAATATTGCTATGCCTGAAGTGTGTTTACTAAAGCCAGGGCTACTTATCTATAATTTTAAAAATGAAGATGAGAAAACTCAAGTGCTTGATGCAGGCCCGTGGTTCTTTGGAGCTACACCCCTATTGCTGAAACCTTAGAGAGTGATGATGGCTTGGAATTGGAGATCAAACACAGCTGCTACCCTATGTGGATACAGCTATCAGGACTCAGATTGAATATATGGCCTTCAAAGGGTATTAGCAAGGTTGGCAGCTTAATTGGCATACCTATTGCTACTGATATGTTGGTCGTTAAGGAACAAAGATTAGCATATGCCATGGTCCAAATTGAGCTTGACTTACTTGCAAAAATTCCTGATGTTGTCAAAATTTAAGACCCAAATGGAGTGATCTATTCACAAAGTGTAGTCAATGAATATATAAACCAAAAATGGTGCACTTATTGCAAGCCTTTGGGACATAATGATGATGTACGTAAGGGGAAGGAGAGTATGATACAGTTGGTGCCAAAAGTGACTATAAGCTGGTTCTTATAAATTGGGTGAGCTCTTCTGGTGCTGATAATAATGTGCATAAAAAAGAAACAACTTAAACTACTCTACTGGGGGCTATCACGGTGGGAAGTCAGGACAATGAACAACAACACAAGGAAACAGAAAGACAAAGGTCTAAACAGAAGCTATGAATAATGAGCAATGTTACATTACACGTTGGGCGTTTCTAGGCGTCGGACTTGGCGCCCAGCGCTTAGTCGCCTAGGCGGACACCTAAGCGGTTTCTGGGTGTTTTTTTTCTTTCTTCATTTAAGTGATGGTCGATGAGGTTTTGCTGAAGGTCGGAGGAGGTAGTGAAGGTGTTCATATTTGGAGGTTAATGGAGTTTGGAGGACGTGTAGGCTACGACACATAAAATCACAATCAATGCCTACAGAGTGCAATCCACGTAAGCAAACAATGCTCCCCTAAACGCTCGTAAAATCTAGGTGGGCAGCCTAAATACCGCCTAGGCGCTAGGCGCTAGTTAGGCGGCCTAGATACCGCCTAGGCCTAGGCGTACGTCTAAGCGGACTAGGCGGAGGTTTTTTAAAACAGCGATAATGAGATTTCTCAAAAATCTACTATGCCAACAGAACAACAAGTGAAAGGAGGTACAGTTGTTAACCCTGCTTCCATTGATAGGGGAGGGAGTCCTTCGTCCTCTAATTAATGCAATTTGCATTTTAGAATGTTAGGCTTTAATAAACCTCTAAGACATCATCTAGTCAAAAAAAATATTTTCCAATATCATTTGTTTATATTAGTTTTATTAGAAACAAGAGTTAAGAAGAATAAAGGAGATGCTATAAGGAGATGCTATCTTTAAGAAATTCCCTTCTGGTTGGTGTTTGATGGAGAACTATGATATGGGAGAAGTTGGGTATTATAGGACTCTGATGTGATGGAATTATCTTCTCTTTCTCTAAGTAATCACTATATATCCTGCCTTATTAAATATAAAGATGAGAGCTTATGTTCACTGTTGAAAAATAGCGGTAGCTAGCGCCGCTATAGCAGTTTGGATAGCGGTGGCGGCACTATCCTGCTATATTATTGGCAATAGCGACTGAGTTTAGTGGAGTTTGTGCTATTTGCTTGCAATAGCAGCAAATAGCATGATTTAGCAGCAATTAGCGCTTTAAAGCACTTTTTAACTTCTACTTGGGTTCATTTTTTTTACCCCAACCTGACCCAAACCCGACCTTTATTTCACTGCTTTGTTTCACTCTCCCCTCTCCGACTTGAACTGAAACACCAAGAGAAAAAAAACCTAGATCACCATTCACCGCCTCTTTCACTTCTTCTACCAATTCTGACGCCACCACTCATCTCCGAGCCTCTCATCGCTGCCTCTCATCTCCAAGCCTCTCTACTGCCGCCTCCACCACCTCCTCATCTCAAAGCATCTCTACCGCCACCTCCACCACCACCTCAGCTCAAAGCTCCTCTACCGCTGCTTCCTAAGCATCTCCAAGCACCTCTTCCTCACCTCAGCATCTCTGAGCTCTACCACCACCTCAACTCTCCTATCGCGGCCTTCACCACTGTGCTTTGTTAATATTATGTGATTGTTACACATCTATTTCATGTTTAGGATCTCTGTAAATATTAAACATGCATTCATTGAATTTTAAGATTTTTCTTAAATTTTTCTTATTCAAAATGTTACACGTTTATTTCATACTTAAGATCTCTATAAATCATCAAATATGCATTCGTAGAATTTCTAGACTTTTTTTAATTTTTTCCTCTTTTTTTTTGAATATTTATACATATTTAAACTGGAGTGTTTTTTGACTTTGTATTTTTTACCGTTGTAACCCCAAATAGCCTTAGCAGTGCTCACCACTACGCCATGCTATCTGTTTTCCACAACGTGTGACTTCCTTTGTTTATGCTTTTAATCAGCTACACAGATAGTTTTAAACTTATATGCTGAAATGTAGAAGATGGTTTTTCTTTCTAATTTTTAAAAGATAGTTTTTCTTTCTAAATTTTTAAGTAGGAAATAAAAACATTCAGTGAAGAGCTACTGGTGTCGTACAGTAGTAGAACAACGAGTCCAATATAGCAATTTTAATGGAGTACTCAGGGTATGTTTTGTTCCTTATAATATTGAATGTTTAAATGCATGTCCAATTACTAGTTGGAGGCATACTACAGTGTTTAGGTAACTTGTATTTTTAAAATTTCTATGTCACTAAAACAACCATTAATCACTATTTATAACTATTTTAAAAAAGCTTTATATTTGTTAAAATTATGTGGTTATGACAAATAAGTAGATGCGACAGGATGGCTACAATTACACGCAAATCCTAAGGTGTAATAGCCTAATAGGAACTTTGCTCAATTTTGAGTATCCATTGTTTTAAATATCCCCGATATAGCTAATATATCCTGCCACAAGGTTTGCTGCAAAATAATATGGTCTCAATATCCTCTACCGTCTATTGCTATTTGACAATTTTTAGGTGACACATCAGTCAATATGTTGACCAATATGACCTATATATCAGTCAATATGTTGACCAATGTGGTTCGATCTATCAGTCAATATGTTGACCAATATGTCCTTTTTATATGGCTCGGTACTAAATAATATAATTCTACAAAATTTCTTCAATATTTTAAAGCAAAATTTTCAGCCCTATGAAGTTTTTTAGCAAACTTCAATTTTTAGCAAACTTCAATATTGCTTCAAATTTTGGGTGATGTATGTTTTAGATTAGATTTTAGGACATATGCTATTTATGCACATCATCTGATATGGCACTCTGATACTTATTACATATCCCCTATATTTCCTCGACATACGTAATTCAATATGAATTTTGGTCGTCCAATATTTCCATGTATCTGATATTTAAACCTTATGAATATCCCATTCGACCAATATCACTAAAGCCAAGTCGAAGAAGCAATATACCGTATGGCTCTTAACTGATATACACCATAAACATTGTAGTTATAATGTGATGATTTTTTCATCATAGATTCTCAAGCATAAGACATAACTCATCAAGCCCAGTAAGATACTGAAATTATTGTGAGGAAAGAAGAAAAAACAAAAGAGGAAAAAAAAAGACTCTACAAAGAGAGAAAAAAGATCACCTCCTTGACAGTCTTATAATCATTTAAAGGGTCCTCTGCAGCAGCATCGACAACATGAACTAACAGCTGAGTTCTCCTTAAATGTCTCAAGAAATTACGACCAAGACCCTATAATACAAAGATTTTTATTATGTAAATCAAACATTCCGGACGCCTAAAGAGACTAGTATAAAATGATTCATGATTACCAATACCTTTCCTAAATGAGCACCTTCAATTAAACCAGGCAAATCTGCTAATGTTGCTTGAGAGGAAAACTTCAGTGCCCCTAAAGTAGGATCACCATCAAGACGTCCAAGGTTTGGCATCAAGGTTGTAAAAGGGTAGTCGGCAATGTCTGGTTTTGCCAGAGTTAGTGCTCCCAAAAGAGTTGATTTTCCGGCATTTGGGAGTCCCTGGAGAAGGAACAAAGAAGAACATATTGAAGCAAGGAACATTGATGCCTAAAATTTCCCAACAATTTCAATAATAATGTTGAACAGCAGTTCAGAAACTTACTTCTGCATCAATCACCATAGTTAATCAATAGGATGCAACCACTTCTAGAAATTTATATTAGAATTAGCTTGTATTTATGGAAGAATATTATGTGGTCATGTGGCATCTGAATAATTCACCTTATTTACTATATTTGATTTGACATACTGAAATACCATACTTCCCATCCATGAGATCAAAAAGGACTGGAAGCACTAAGGATTTTACAGGCAAATATATGCACAAACGGATCTAAAATTGAGTGCACTCACATAAACTGGCGATCAGGAACCCAAAAAAATTAGCATGACCAATTAATATATGAAAAATCCTCAGAAAGGGAAGGGCATTCACTTGGATTAGGGGCATGAAAAGGAAGGAGAAAAACAAAAGGTTAAATCATTTAATCCTGATCCACCGATACCGCAATACCAATATTATCCTAGAGGAAAACTCTAAAGCAGACAAGGAAATACATCAATTTCCACTCAAATGAGCAGCAGCCTGCTATACCTCTGGGCTTGTGAACAAGTTCAGTGTAGGATATTCCATGAAAATATGCACTATCTTTCATCATATTTGATGAAAAAACAAACCAAGCATCAAACTTTTAATGTCGTAAAATAGATTGGCAAAATGTCGATGGAGGTCCCTGATGTATTAGTCAAGTATCATATGGGTCCTTGATATTTAGAAATCATCAGCAAGGGTCCCTAACATTACCTTCGTCATCAGTCTAGATCATTTTACAGATTTCTGTTAAATCTTGTTGACTCTGCCATGTGACTACCACATCAGCAAAAAAATTAGTGAAAGTCTAAATTTGCCTTGCTTTGGATATCCATATACATCTCAAATCCTTCTGCGACAGGAAGACTGTTTTGTGATTGCGTCATATCCCACTTACCCTGCTCTAGGAATTCATAATTTTTTTAATGATCATATTGCATAGTATACCCATGTAACCATATCTACATCAATGTTCGTGCTTTGGATATCCATATACATCTCAAATCCTTCTGCGACAGGAAGACTGTTTTGTGATTGCGTCATATCCCACTTACCCTGCTCTAGGAATTCATAATTTTTTTAATGATCATATTGCATAGTATACCCATGTAACCATATCTACATCAATGTTCGTGCTTCTTGTACTAATGTCATACTTCACTTAGGCTTTGACTTATTTGTTTCCTCTTATTCGATATTTGATGATGCAAGACTGTTTTGTCTTGGCTACCTTTTACCCTTATAACTTGGCATGTCTTTTAAGCTAATTAGCAAAATTAATTTTTTCTTCCAACATTTACGTTACAAACTAAAATGTCAAAAGACGAAAGTTTACGAACCCTCTAGCTAGTTAAGCATTGTTGATATTTGTTTCTGTGCTGCAAAAAGACATTGAATTTCAAATAGCTTGAATATCTTTGAAATTTGAAGTTTCTTGATCCTCTTCTTGTTAAATTCCATCACATGAAGGTAAAAAAAGTAGGAAACTTATGATCATTCTCCACCTAGTGTATGACAATATCTTGTATGGAAAATTTCCTTACTGTACTAAACCAAACAAGTGATAGTCACAATTATCACTAAAATCCATTCGTAACAGTAAGCATCTGAAAACTCACCATTTGCATAATGATCAAGATAAGCAGTAAATGTTCAAAGACAACATGAACTCACCACAAGACCGATATCAGCAACTACTCGTAATATTAATTCTAAGCTAACCTCCTCACCAGGCTGACCAAGAACTAAAACCTGCAAAAAGAACCAAGATGTAAAAGAAAGGGAAGATTGTAGTGAGGAAAAAAAGAGAAGATAGTGCACTGTGTAATACATGCCAAGGTTAAAAGCTCTCTGCTTTAACTAAATTCAACATTAAGAGTACATGTGAGTTTGCGCATGTGTGTCCATGTTACTTGATACATATAAACATTATATCCAATATACACAAACAAAACAAAAAGACTCAAAACGCAAGGAACACACTTAAAGAAGAAAGTAGAATAAGAGAGGAGAGTGTTTTTTTTTGAGGGGGGGGTTGTACATAATACAAGTAGTTGAATAAAATAGAATAAGAGAAAAGCAAGGGACATACTTAAAGTTAAAAAGGTCAAGCATCAAGGAAAGAGGAGGGAGAAGAAGAAAGTAATAAGAGGAGAGAAATTGGTGTGCGCGCATGCACGTATGTGTCCATGTATATATAACGTTTATTATGGTAAGCTAGTTGAATGTCGCACGAAATTCAAATCTAATAACCACTGCCTTTTTTTACGCTGCATATATAGCACTGCAATATAAATATTTTATGTTGTTGCTACTTTTGTTTTGCATAATTTTCTAATGTGGGCAAGTGATTTTGGTTTACTACCGCATACACATAAGTGGCCACATATGCGGCTGCACATTGAATATTTGAACAATGGCTAGATCTAACAGTAAACTTGAAGTCTTGAATAAACAAAGGCAGACACTCTATAATCAGGAAAAAAAATAATATTTTCATCCCCAAGTATAATTCATCATAAATACTAATTCAAAATTCAATGCACTCAATAGTGAGGTGATCTTCCTTTTGTTTACTGTTTTTTTTCTAATATCTATAGTAATACCTGCAATCTATTATCTATGTTACTTGTGCACCTCTAATTTGAAGTTGTACCCGTGCAGGACATGTACCTATACCCAAACTCCTTGGACACTCCTTGCATATATGCATACATTTATTCGGGCATGTACTCAATTATATAATACATGTTTTAATTCAAAGCAGTTGTCATGCATTTTTTTGAACATATATCCTACACTTCACATCCACTTCTTGACAGTTGTTGGACATAGGCTAGGTTCCGAATTATGATCTTGAAGGATCGTTTGGATATCTAGTTCAAAAACTAGTGATTTTCTAATTTATTATCCACATAATAAAAGAAACATAAAATGTTATAGGAAAGTTAATTATCATCCTTGTTCTCATATAAATTATAAATTTCAATATATAATATGTGTATATAAATATTTATATATACATGTTACAAACCCTACTGTTTACAAATTTTCCGTGTCTCGTACCCATACCCGCACACATGCAACATAGCTTGCAATGTTTATTGGAATTTTCATACATTAATACAATCTTTTTTTTAACACAGTCTTCTATCAAATATCCATTTGAGTTGCAAATCACTTTACAAAATTAACCAGCAGTCTAAATGATAGAAGGTCTTTCCATTAGCTCTCTCTAAATGCTTAACAAGTAGAGCATCAAAGAGTAGTACTAGGCAGACAATCATTTTATGTTTTTACGCTGTATTTTTAGGGGCAAATTCCTACATTAAATTCATATTGTTATTGCCTCATCTTCAGATTTCAACAAACCGAAACGAAACCTTGCATGAGTAGGTTACCTTGTCACTGTCATCTCTCATTACATTACTAGATAACGCGTTCAATCTTTTTCTTTTGTGTTCAGGCATCTCTAACAGACTAATCTGCACAGAAGAAGAAGAAGAAGAAATCATAAGAAGCCCATGAACAAAAGAACAAAGGCAAAAATAGCATTTTAAATACATCTCTGTCAATGTAGAATAGATAGCCAAAATTTGGGAACCATAATGAAAAGACTAGACAGAGACATCGTGTAGAAAGATATGAAGGCTAAGAAAGACGACCTAATAAAACATCCTTTTGATATCACACGAGCTAAATGCATTGCCCAATATCTGAAGTTATTATGAAATGACCAACAAACATCCCAAGTTTTCATATAGAAAAAAAACTGAGAAGATGGTCCTATTAATTATGCAATAATTTTACATCTTTTTCAATCAATGTAAACTAAAGAAAATGAATATGAGGGCTCAAGGTACATACCCTGCATGGAAGAGGGAGATTTAATATTTTCTACGTTATTACTAAAAATTAAAATAAATAAAGTACTTATGACACACACAAAAAATTTACCAAGATTATTTCCCCTTTTGAATGAAGTCAACTTTAACATGCACCTTTATCTATAAACCGAAGTATCTACTGATGCTATAATCAACAGGTAAAAAATCGATACATTAGCTTTAACTATAGTGGTCAAAACTAAAGTAGTTACAAGAAACAAGAAGATTACTGATATAGGTCCAAAAGCATCAAAAACATCAAGAACAGCCTTTAAAGATGGCAAACTTAAAGATTTTTCTCATCTCCTCTCTCGAAGCAAAGTGATTGTTTTCTTCTTCTCATGTGTTATTTGCCAAACATCAAAGGTAAACAACAGCAACTTCACTAGAGATTATTACCATTGCAAATTTCCTTTATCCTTCTTTTCGATCGCAAAAATACAAGTTCTCTTATGGTATCGATTTAATCAGAACAAGTGAAGGAATGATGGCTCAGTAGGTGGTCCATGCTTATAGGAACAAAAGGGGGATATAGATTTTCACATCCCTACAACTCATACATGGAACATAATAGAAATCCTCAAACATGGGTCATTTTAGAAAGGAAATCATCCTTAATGTGTGCAAATCCTACAGATCAAAGAGTCACACCATCCACACATGCAAACTCATGGATTTTACAGGATTAAATGATTTTAAATTTGCAAGGATCTAGTACTTAAGGGTCATACCATCTTATGTTACCATAAATGTTCACATATATCAGCAGTGGCGGATGCACTCTATGCAAAGTACCTTAACCCCCAATTTGCTTGAGAAGGACCAGTTCCCTATCCCCACTAAAAGTTAGAAAACCTATCAAACCTTGAAAAAAAACAGCCCACTAATAACTTGATGACTAAAGCTTGACCTACTATTTATTCTATTTTCCATGTTTACTTATTATTATGTGTTCTACTGGCATTTCTTTTTTTCTTTTTTTTTTATTTTATTTCTTCTATTTTCCTCATCGATCATTCTCTCTGGTAGCAAAACACTATTTTGTTTTGTTTGTTTAAAAAAAAAACACTATATCTTTCTTACAATATTTTTTTTCTTCTTTAGGTTTAATTGTACCTTTTAAAATTGCATTTTTAGAATGAGTAGGAGTGTTATTTTAAACAAGTTGGTGGAGACTAAAAAAACATACAAGATCAATCCTTTGATGTATTTGATTCTGAAGAAGACGTTGACTTATACTTGATTAAAAGTAAGTCGCGGAATGAAAAGAGTGGTGATTGACTCAATAAATGCTTTCTGATATGTATTGAGAAATATGTATTTAATAGTAGAACTAATGATGTGATTATGTACTTTTTCCAAAATATGAATACTTGTCGTTGAAGTAATGTAGTGACACCACTCTCCAGATATCCTGGATCCACCACTGTGTATCAGACAAGAAAGTGTCCACACATATAAATCCTTCCATTACACAAATGAATAGAAAGACTTGGGCCGGAAGATTGAAAAGCATAGAAAAAAACAAAAGTAGAAGGACAAAAATACTTGGGCCGGAAGATTGAAAAAGCATATAAAAAACAAAAGTAGAAGGGGGATAGAAAGTAGAAAGAGAAAGTAAAGGAGGGGCTCGGAAGAGAAAAAGAAAGAAGGGAAAAGCAAATGAAAAAAGAAGGAAGCTAAAAGAACAATTAGAATTTTAGCACTAACTTGTCAAAGAAAATTACAAACGAACGTAAGATGCCAGTCAGGTAGTAGATTGACTACTAATGGAAACACGTCACCACGAGTTATGGGTAGCATCCACATTGAAGGGGATGTTACTACCCGTTTGACTTGACCTATAAAATAAAGGACATGGGAATGTATTGAGACAAGAAGAGAAATATCATTCGACATAATGTCACTTTCATCATCTACATTCCATCTACTTTCTACAAGATGGAAAAGAATAGAATTATTAAAATTAAAGATTCCAAAACGATGAGATACCCAGAAGCTTGGTTTTGGGCCCATGTGGTATGTCAATAAGAATAACAGCTTCCCTCGATGCCTTTAAGCCTGATGGAAGACCTCGAAGTCAAAGATGCTTTTCTTCAGAAGGTAAAACATATGAAGAGAATATAATATGGTTAAATACACCAAAAAGTTAAGATGATGAAGGCCAACAATATGCATACAAATATACACCTAAAAGGAATATTATTATTTTTTTGGAGAAATATATCGGGAACATCTTGGCAAAACCATAACTAATTCTAGTCGTCCCAAAGTAGTTAAACTATCTAATGCGAGTGAAGTCTTCAAAAAATGAAAAAAATGGTTGAGAACAACTATAGTATTCTGCACTGATTCAACTTCTTGTCACAGCACCGTGAATAAAGAATTGTTTTTAATTATGTAGAGGGCTTGTACTTGTAGTCTTCCAGTTTGCAGGTTACTCAGCATGTGGAAAAAACTTGTCACATCACAATTTGACTTCTTATGCAATTAGAACAAACATGTTCTTTGCTTCAGATTAAGATGTCAAATAATATGAGCAGAAAACTGCACGTCTGCCAAGACATTTCTGTGCCTTAAAAGTAATGTCAAGAGCTTGTTTTCTTTTTCTGTGCCAATCATGTTCCTCAACAGAATAATGGCAGATAATGTTTCCTTAGTGTCTGTCTGTGTAATAGGAACCAAGAGCTATTTTCTTTTCAGTTATACAACATGCATATGAAATTAGAGTTAAATCAAATAATTATTGTTGACATATTAGTATTTATTAGGACTTATTTGTAAGTTGTGTAAGGGCCTATATAAAGCCCAAGAGATCTCATAATGAATTAGGGTTTTCATTTACAACTTGGTATCAGAGCCTCCACAAAAAAAAACCTAACCCTAGCCCCCCCCATATGGACGCAGTGTACCAGATTCTAAGGTATTTGAAGAATGTCCCCGGAAAAGGGCTAATCTTCAGGAAGAATGAACGCATGAGCATTGAGGGCTATTGTGACTCTGATTGGGCTAGCTGTGCTGATGACAGGAGGTCCACCTCAGGATACTGCATCTTTATAGGAGGCAACTTAGTCTCGTGGAAGAGCAAGAAGCAGTCGGTGGTGGCGAGATCGACAGCTGAGGCAGAGTATAGAGCTATGGCCTTAGGAGTTGCTGAGTTGCTATGGTTGAAGAGTATGCTGGTGGAGCTGAAGCTGGATCAAGGAGCTAAGATGAAGTTGTGGTGTGACAACAAGTCAGCCATCAGTATTGCCAACAACCCAGTGCAGCATGATAGAACCAAACACATCGAGATCGATAGGTTCTTCATCAAAGAGAAGTTGGATAGTGGACTACTGGAGCTAAGTCATGTTTCGACTAAGGACCAGGCAGCAGATTGTCTGACTAAAGGACTTAGCTCAGTAGATATGATTAGAGGATGTGACAAGATGGGCTTAGTAGATATCTTTCGCCCATCTTGAGGAGGAGTGTTGACATATTAGTATTTATTAGGACTTATTTGTAAGTTGTGTAAGGGCCTATATAAAGCCCAAGAGATCTCATAATGAATTAGGGTTTTCATTTACAACTATTATATTCCCCTTTAAATGAAGAACCAAATTGGTAACAGTAAAACAACCATCAAGAATAGTACTTAAAAACATGTAATAAGCATCAACATAGTTCCTTTCCTAAAATCAGCCTAATTAGGTACTTAGAAGAGGTCAATCTGTGGGTAGAGCATTCACTTCCTTTCACTAAAATCAGTGTAATTAGGTACTTAGAAGAGGTCGATCTGTGGGTAGAGCATTCACTTCCTTTCAATAAAATCAGCGTAATTAGGTACTTAGAAGAGGTCGATCTGTGGGTAGAGCATTCACTTCTGATGGTCACAGGTTTCAGGCAGGAACAGGACATCTCTAGACATTTCTCTCCCCTTATGGGGAGCGAATGGAAGTTAACACTTAATAATTCCAATAGAACGAGACAATACTCACCCCACCTTGTCCACCCCTGGCAACAAGAATCTCATCCCCTGGACATGCCAAATCCGCTAGGAACGTTCCCTTCTTGCGCTTCACAACTGTACCTGTCAGTAAATGAAAATCGGAAAATAAGGAAAGATCCAAGGTTCCATCCCATTTGAGTTGCATAACTTGCGATTTTAGAAAAAAAATAACAACTTTCTTCATGTTGTTGGTAAATGTTATAAATTGAATTATGATGCTAAACATGGTGATAACTACAAACTTTATGCTGAATCATTCTAAGATGTACACTATTTCCAAGTACAAGGCAAGTCCAATTCCGGTTTGTCTGTTTGTGAAATAAGGAGAGCAATATGCGGTCACACAGGAAGTTTTTAGCCTTTAACTGATATAACTCGCATTGGACAGAAAAAATTGCATCACCTTTAACATAAGTAGAAAATCAGTTTCCGCTTTCTAAAAAATTAAAGTTTTCCTATCTCTTCTTCTACAACCAAACATACCTTTACATCTGTAAGGATTGGGATTTGTTTGGGCAATGCTCATTCTAAGATGTACACTATTTCCAAGTACAAGGCAAGTCCAATTCCGGTTTGTCTGTTTGTGAAATAAGGAGAGCAATATGCGGTCACACACAGGAAGTTTTTAGCCTTTAACTGATATAACTCGCATTGGACAAAAAAAATTGCATCACCTTTAACATAAGTAGAAAATCAGTTTCCGCTTTCTAAAAAATTAAAGTTTTCCTATCTCTTCTTCTACAACCAAACATACCTTTACATCTGTAAGGATTGGGATTTGTTTGGGCAATGCAGATCTTTTTCTTTTCATGTGGCTTGGGCCTAAAAATAAAACCCAAACCTGGTCAAATATCTGCTTTTATGGGATCACTTCATGTACTCCAGAGCACACATTAAATTTTTCATGTTAAAAGGAGAAGTTAGCTAAAATGTCCAGCTGACAAGCAGAAATTGTTGACCAGCCGACCACAATCAGGAATACTGCTAGGCATGGGTACAGGTACGGTGCTCGTAACAGGATACGGCAAATTTGTAAAAAGTAGGCTACAGGGACATGGCTATAAATATGTTATGTATATTTATATGTATTAAAATTAACAATTTACATAAGATCAATATTATTTTTTCATTTACATAAGATCAATATATCAGAAATAGATGTGAAGTGTAGAATATACATCCCAGAAGTGTATGAAGAGTATCTTAAATTAAACATGCAGTATATAATTGAGTATAAGATTGAACAAACACATGCATATATTCAAGAAGTGTCCAAGAAGTTTGGGTATGGCTATGGGTATGGCTACGGCTTCAAAATAGAAATACCCATGTAAGAAAGCTGCTAGGCAACCACGAGATGAAATAATCTGTGAGACAAAACAAAGCTGCTGCAGCTTGTGCTAACCTAAAAGCCTATCATGAATAAATTACTGACAGAAATAGATGTTGAGGCATAGCTGGCTAGTTAAGGAATTTTTATGCATATGTGGCAAACATCTAAGTTCTTACACTCAAGAAAATAACAAACAGGAGAAATAGAGAATAAAAAGAAGAAACCGAAAGAAAATATGAGTGGAGCTAAGTAAACTCAATCAAGTCTCCATGAGAATCTATGTTGCATGGGTACGCGTACGGGTACACCTACGGGTAGGGGACACAATAAGCTTGTAACATGTAGGGCACGAGGACATGGCTATATAAATATTTATATACACATATATTACACATTGGAATTAAAATTTTATATGAGAACAAGGACGATAATTAAAATTCCTACAACATTTTTATGTTTCTTTTATTATGTGGATTATAAATAGGAAAATCACTAGTTTTTGAACAAGACGCTCAAACAATCCTTCAAAATCATAATTAAGAACCTAACCTATGTCTAAAGAGTTTCAAGAAGTGGATATGATGTGTGATAAGTGTTTTAAATTAAAACATGTATTGTATAATTGAGTACATGTTCAAATAAATGTATTGTATGATTGAGTGTTTCAAGAAGTGGATATGACGTGTGGATATGACTTATGTCCAGAAAATGTATGATAAGTGTTTTAAATTAAAACGTGTATTGTATAATTGATTGCATGCTCGAATAAATGTATGCATATATGCAAGAAGCGTCCAAGAATTTTGGGTTTGGGTATGGGTACATGTCGGGTACGGGATCAGCTTCATGTTAGAAGTACGCAGGTAATATAGATGAGAATGATATTAGAAAATATATGAAATATGTCTCACAGCAAAATAACTGGACAAGAAAAATGAATGGACTCGTATCATATAATGCAAAACATCATTATTTTTTTCTTAGCCTCATGCTATCAATATAGAAATATTATCTTTCACATGATGTATTACAATGCATCAGGTCCTAACACGAGATATAAAATAGCAAAGGTATTGTTGGAGTACAAAACTACAACCCTTCCCATGACAATCTTCTCCATATCGATCAATTTACGTTCAAAAAGAAACTTACTGTTACTTTTTTTGTGATTCCAGAAGATTATATTATAGCACTAAGGATATGACCGTATCAAATAGGCTCCTCGTTTTACTAAAGATAGACCTGCAAAGAAAGTTAATCCAGATGGTAATTTACAAACCTACAGGCACCGGTATTCGTAATGTTTGTGCAGCAAATCCATCATGCAAATGCGATGTCAAAGCACCCATTGCATCGACATTTCCCCCTCTCTTTGCACAGTAGCGGCGCTTTTTGTGAAATTCCAAGAGAGATTCTTTGCTTTCATCAGCATATATGACTATATCGCCACCATGTCCACCCATTGGTAGGATTAGCGAACCATCTGAATCCCTTTTATAAGAGCCTTTTCTCTTTGATTTCTTCTCATGTCTTCCCTGAGATTTAGATGTTGTTATCTCATTGTGCATGCTGAGGACTGCACCATGGCCTCCATCTCCAGAACGAACAGTGATGATAACCTGATCAAAATATTTGTGTGGCTCCTTTATCAAAGCTTCAGAATTAGTTGGAGGAGATTCCTTGACCCTCGCCGATCTACAATTTATTACATGATATTGGATGTTTGTAGAACTATATCTCCAATGCTTATCCCTGCAATAGGAATAAATCATGGTATATAGATAAATGACAGAAACTATTATCTGCTTTAAACTATCAGTGTAAAGTAGTTTTGAATGCAAGCTGGGAAAGTGGAAAAAAAAAGTTTGAAACCTAAATCGACAAAGGCCATCAAACTGACCCTGATACCCTGGACATGATACAAACAATTAGAATAATTATATTATATCCACACTAAGATTAGTAAATGAGGAGTTCATAACATAATGAAGACAGCTCTAAGTTCTAACCGATTTCAGTTTACTCGTCGAAAATTTTGTATTACTTGAAAACAATAGGCAATGGCTTCTCTATACCAAAAGATTAGCATCTTATCAACTTTATAAAATCACTAGGTATTGCTTGTGTGATGCGCAGGACTTTATGTTACAATATTGTTGAACGTATATTAAGACAAATACTTATTCAAAATAAACATAAACCAAGAACATTTCAAATCAGTAACTAAATAATAATAATGGATATATATTGGAAACAAATACTTATCTCAATAGTCAATATATATAATAAACGAGTTAGGCATGGATAATCTATACTACATATAAAAGAGGATTGCCTTGTCAATACTTTTGATTTCCAATTTTACCGTTTTAGGTTTGATAATTCTCAAATATGCCATTATGTAATTAATCATTCACTAATTATATATCACCTCTTATTAATTATACATTTCCTCACTTTTTTGAAACCTTTGCTCACACTATTAATTTATTATTTAAGTATGTTATTTCATAGAAAATTTAAAATTTATCCCTAATTTATTTTTACATAATATTAAAATTTCTAGAAAAATTAAAAATAAGAAAAATACATTAGGCTTATGCTTTGTGCCTTAGGATTTCACCTCTTATGGAG
The DNA here is from genome assembly GCF_001876935.1 of Asparagus officinalis. Taxonomy (NCBI): domain Eukaryota; kingdom Viridiplantae; phylum Streptophyta; class Magnoliopsida; order Asparagales; family Asparagaceae; genus Asparagus; species Asparagus officinalis. The sequence goes on from NC_033800.1 coordinate 117,297,487, forward strand.
GACTACCTGTTACCTTCCATCTTACTAGCCTTTTAAAAGTATGATGATAGTATGAAAAATAATTTATATTTATTGTAATTGTAATAATATTAATAGTATAATGACCTTAATAGTGTTTTTTAAATTAAAAAATTATACTATAATTTAATAATTAAACAATTTAGTAAATTATTTACTAATAGTATAATAAACTAATTAATAATTATTAGATTAAAATGTAGTTACTAATAGTGTTATAAGTATGCTATGTATAAAATCATTATATTTAAAAGAGAAGAAATTATTTATTATATGATAATTATTTTAATAAATTATGAATAAATTATAATAATTATCCAAACTATAATAATTAATCATACAGTTCTTTATACATAATTTATTTAATATAGGATAATTATTTTAATATATTATGAATAAATAATAATTATCCAAACTATAATAATTAATCATACAGTTCTTTAAACATGGTTTTATCGTATAATTTATTCACTTAAACAAAGTTGTCTGTTCATAATTTATATTACTATGTGAGTCTTTTTTATTATTTTGCAACCAACAAAAAAAATAAAAAACATAAAACAAAATAAGTATGCTCTCGTGCAAAGCACATGCACTATACTGTTAGTATGAAAGCTAGGAAGACATAGAAAACTAGTTGCTTTCAAGAAAGATAAATTTATGAATGGTTGACGCATGTCTCATTCCATTGTTCTAGCATGATGATCTAGCTTTCATGTGTGTGTGTGTATTGAACCCAAGGTTTTAAATATCGGTTATCGGGAATTTATCGGACGGCCAAAATTCTTATCGGATAGCGGAAATCGGGGATATATCGGGGATAAGTAGTATTTATCGGAGTGATATACTAGATGGTGTATATATATAATATAATAACTAAAAAATGTAATCTAACCATGCTTAATGAAATATAAACATACCAAAATGTAAATCATCATGTTTAAAATCACTAACCAATTGTAGAAAGCAAAACTTACATTTTGACCGCACAATGAAACCATTCGATTGCATAGTCTTACTTATCGGCCGATAATCCCGATAAAAAAACCTTATCGGCCGATAAGTACCGATAACGCCGATAACTCCCCGATAACTGGCCAAAAACGATAACCGATTAAAAATCCAAGTTATCCTATCGGAGAGCTCCCAAATCCGATAACTCGGCCGATAATATCGATTATCGGCCGATATTTAAAACAGTGATTGAACCATGTGACATAATCAGGTAGGAAAACATCAATACTAGTGAATCCCGAAACCTGATCTCTACATTTGCCTTTCACCCATAATTTTAGTCAAAAGCAGTGTCAGATCCACTATATAGAGTTAGGGGGGCAACTGCACCCCTAACAACATTCAAAATTACATTTTAAACCCTTAGAATTTACAAATTTTGCGCCCTATAACTTAAAATATTTGCATCCCGTTTGAATATTAGCCATTAGGTTGGTGATTTAGCCTATTTGTCAACAATATTGGTATAACAATATTATATTTCTGATGTTTGGATAAATAGATACATGTCGTCCGCCCCCATAATTTTTCTCGTGAAGAAATTTTCTAAACAAACTTATTCATAATTTTTTTTTCTAAAAATAGACCCCATTGAGTTTTTTTACAAAAAATCGACACATTTTGTCTTAATCCAGTTTCTAAATAGTCGGGGCTGCCAACCCCGACTATTTAGTGTATAGAATGTTAGGGTTTAGGGTTATAATTGGAGGTTTACAACCTCCTAAATAGTCGGGGTTGCGAACCTCGATTATTTAGAAACCGGATTAAGATAAAATGAATCTATTTTTTGTAAATAAAACTCAAGAGGGTCTATTTTTAGGAAAAAAAAATATGAATGAGTTTATTTAGAAAATTTCTTTTTTTTTCTCACGCATTCATGCCGTTTCAAATGCCCAAAGAGCAAGAAACCATATTGCCACATAATTTGTTGTTTCTACTGAGACATGATCCATAAATCAAAATAAATGGAGGATATCACAATTCAATTGGTGAAGGAGAAGCGAGTTTATCAAGAATTAGGCATACAATGCTCCCAAAATCGGTTTTTTTTTAAGGTTTTCTTGATCGTTCCTGCGCTCAAGTTGATAAAAAAAATAAACATCACAGAAAAGGGAAAGAAAAAGAACTGCAATATGAAATTGAGATTAACCTGCGAGTGTTGAGGGGAAGAGGAAGTGAGATTTGAGCAGAGGAGGAGGAGGAGAAGGGTCTGAGGAAGCGCAGGGAGGAAGAAGGGAGCACGAGGGCCATGGGGCCAAGCCCAGACGTGGGACTGTTCTGATGATGATGGTGAAGATGAACCCCGCCGGCTCGTAGCGAGAGATCTTATCGGGGAGTATATAATGGCTTGTAAAGGCCCACCCTAAAGCCCATCGTAAGTGCGATAAACGGATTTTCTTGGGCTGGACTTGGGGATGACGCGGTTCAAACCATTTCCGTCAGGTGAAATAATCAAGCATGAGGTGGCGGCTCAATGTATTTTGTGAAAATTGGTAAATATTTTTTGAAATATGGCGAGAATGATAAATACTTTTATGGAATGGTCTCTTTTTTTAAAAAAAAATCCCATAAAAATCCTCTGAAAAACTCTACGGGATTGGAAATCTTGTATAGTTTTCTGATTGGATTAAACTACATGGGATTACCAATCCCGTGCAGTTTAGGATAACTCCCAAAGTCTACGGGATCCTAAATCCTATAGATTTCGATTTTCAAAGGCCAAAGTTTCTGTTAAAAATATGGGACTAGTGGTCCCGTGTTTTTAACAGAGGATTTAGGGGATTTTTGAAGGGATTCCCAATCTCATGTACTTTACCGCTATATATCAGCGCGTTCTCTCTCTCCTTGACTACTCCCTCTCTCCCAAACCCTAGGGGTTTTTTACCCATCCAAATACTCCAACCATGACTCCATCTCCGACCAATTCCGCCCACCATCTCCCACAGCCAGTGACTACCCATTGGCCGTGATCTTACCACAATTCTCTGGAGATCGCCAAACTTAATTTCTAGGGTTTCCACATAAATTTTGGTAAATTCTTCAAAATTTTATGATTTTTATCCTAATTTGAGACTGTCATCCATTTCATTCCCAATAGCTTGTTTTAGTTTATTATTTGGACTATTATTATGATTTTTTGAAAGTTTGTATGTAATTGAGAAATTTGAAATTATGGAAAATGATTTAAAAGTTATGGAATTGAAATGGTGAATTTTTTTTTTTGGTAATTTGAAACGGGTTTTTTTGAAAATTGAGTGTTATGATGTAAAAGTTAGTGTTAGTGTTAGATTAGGGTAAATGATTTATATTTTGAATTATTATTATGATTTTTTAAAAGTTTGTACGTAACTGAAAAATGAAAAAATTATGGAAAATGATTTAAAAGTTATGGAATTGAAATGGTGAGATTTTTTTGGTAATTTGAAATGGGGTTCTTGGAAAATTGAGATGTTATGATGTAAAAGTTAGTGTTAGATTGGGGTAAATGATGTTAGGGTTAAATAATTAATACGTAAAAGTTTATTTAATATGTAAGTTAAATAATACGTACGTACAAGGAGCATTTTCACACGATAGAGGATAGACAAAGTTGGACGCATGGTGGGTCACGATTATTACCTCTACCGTATAAGAGACAAGTAGCACGAACATGTTCTGTAAAAATCAAAGGTACTATGGACAAAGAGCGGGAATGAATTAGTAAGAAAAATAGGTGTAGTTGGTGCAATCAACCGGACCACAACAAATCTCGATGCCCGACAAGTATGAGAAGGAGAGTTAGAGAGATAGGTGTAGTCGGTGTATATGAGTGCAAGGTTGTATGATTGTGGGGTTTGATAGTGTGGAAAAAATATAATTAAATCTTATATATGTATTTTGCGAATTGGTTTTATTTTAAGTTTGGTTTCATTTATGTCTAGAAACATTGTTTTCATCTTCATCGCCACCATCTTATTATCATTCTTTAATCATACCTTTGTTATCATCATCTATCTTATTATCCTCTATTCATTACGTTAGCGCATTTTAGTTTTGGTTTTCTTTATGACTGGTTTTCTTTATGACTGATTGCATTATAACAATTGTATTAATTTTACTAGCAGATACTATGAGGTCTGGACCGGGACCGATTACCAGTGATCACAGCATCATTCTGAGAAGATGGGGTCGGGATAGGTAAATAAATTGTTATTTTCTATTATTTTGCTGAATTAATATAAGTGTAAGCAGACTTTAATATGCAGGAGGTTTCAGAGCTCACTTTTGTCGATCATGCGCAGAGCCATTCTAGTTGGGAGATCACAAATGGTCGATTACAACAAATTATCATGCAGGTCGGTTTCCTTGCATGTTCAGATGTTCGATGGGTCAGGCTTAACTTTCCCCTTATCTGTGCACTAATTGATAGATGGTGGTCAGAAACCAATACATTCTGTATGCACATAGGGGAGTGTGCGGTTACATTAGAGTATGTATCAATCTTACTTGGACCCAGGGCTGATAGTCCAGCTGTTACAGGTGCTGATGATCACCACTGGGAGGATGAATATATGAGGACACTATGTGATATTCCTCAGCTTCACAGTGGTACGATGAAACTCATTTGGCTTTGCCAGAGATTTCAGGGACTAATACCTGCTGATGCTATGGTGGATACGACTCAATATGTTGCCCGTGCATATATCTTGCACATGATAGGCACTATGCTATTTCAGCGAAGATCATGTACATTGTCGTTGGTTACCCCCCCTTGGTTAAGGACTTGAAGGTATGTGGAACTCTTGAAATTACCCTAGAGGAGAGTGAATAGGGTAATAAAATAATAAATATGTAATACATAAAATTCAATGCAATACAAGACATAAATTAAATGTTATGGCAATAAATAAGGGCGGTGAATAGTTATCTAAGATGACACAGCGATATATTCACGAGGTTCGGTCCTCCGACCTACGTCCCCGATCACCTCTCTCGATGGTAACAATACTATCACACCCTGTTTGGATGCCGGAACTTCTTCACAATGATCTCCCCCACATGATTTTACAACCCTCACAACGATCTCATCGAGATCAATGTCACCACACAATCACAAGATGAAATAAAGGAAAATCTCTCACAACAATCCTATGACAATGATCAAGAGATAAACACTCAAGCTTAGAGGTTTGTGAGATGTGGAATTGAGAAACCAAAAACTTTGAAGCAATTGAGAATGAAGATTTGAAAGTTTGAGCTCAAGAACACTTAGAAACAAAAAATAGGGATTTTTCTTTGTTTGCTTGATTCCTGAAGTGAAGAGGGTCAATGGGTATATATAGAAGCCCCAAACAATAACCCAAATCCCAAACAAATCACCAAATCTCAGATTTTCAGCTTAAACCAGAACTAGCCGATAATAGTACCATCAGTCGACTGATACTGTTCATCAGTTGATTGATGAGCTAACTGTTATAGGTTGCTCATCTGTTATCGATCAACTGATGAACTTACCGGTCGACTAATAACCTGCATCAGTCGACTGATGGGTCATCAGTCGGCTAAACAGAAACTTCTGCTCTTTCTAGTGCATTTCATCAGTCAACTGATAATAGATATGAGTCGACTGATAAACATGCACATGCACTGTTCATGTTTAAAAATGAGTTTTGAAGTGCCTTTAAAAATAGCAAATAAAATTTAAAAAATATGAAACTTTGGGAAATGCTTATAAACATAAATATAAACATGTTAGAAAGGAATTTTCAAAAAATCATTTCTCAATTGTAGAACTTACTCATTTTTTAAAAATGGTTAAAAACTTGTTGTTATAAGTGTGTGTATGTGTGAACCACAATCGCTTTAAATGTTATCTACTTAATAACTTGTCTACATTAAGCTCTAGAGAGAAATAAAATATAATTATTTCACACATATGAATACAATTCTTTTGGCTTTGATATTTGCTCAAATGTTGATGAAGCTTCTCTTGTGTAAGTTGCTCTTGAAAGCTTGTCTTCATCAATTTACCTCCACCTCCTTGGATATCATCATTGTAGCTCATATTCTGTCCAATCCTCTAATCGTTGGTACTATCTTTCTTAACAAATTACAATCTACACAATATCACTCAATCAAGCAATTAGCACTAATAATGATGTTTGTAAATCATCATCAAAACAAGAGAACTAACAACTCTTTCATGGGGTAGTGCAGTATTAGCATACTTTTATAGAGATTTGGCGAATATATCCTTGATGGAGAATAAGGAGTTCAAGGATTGCATTACATTACTACAAATTTGGTCTTGGGAATGCATATATGTTGGCCGACCTATGAGATGAGTGGAGAGAAATCTAGGGGGGCAGCTTCTATTAGGATACAAGTATATAAATGTGATGTTATAACTATAGTTACACTTTAATTTTTTTCTATATGAATATTTCTAATATTTTTAAATGTCACACAGGTGGAATGTGAAGACGTTGTACTATGAAATCCTGACCAAACATGCAAATTTTTATAGAAATGAGCTCGGCATCATGCAGCACAAAGCAGGACTTGTTTCTCAAACAATCTATTTCCGTGATTTGTTTCTACCCTTAGTTTGATAGTACAGCTCGTCAGTATGATGACCAGAGCAACCTATCTTCTGCTTTTGTGTTTGAACCTTGTTGACATACTCAGGATAACTTGTCGTTGCCTCTGAGTGATCCAAGGTTATATATTTAGATCCACCCTCTTGCGAGCATGGAGTCTTTACAGGCCCTAAACGATAGGAAATCGGAGTTTTCCCCTCCTGGGATTGCTTTGTCCTAATAAGCAGATACTCACGACCCCCAGCGTAAGAATTTATTCGGGGTTCATTCACCGGACCAAAGCGTTCTTTGACTGAAGTTTTGCCTCGATCATCAGGTAAAGGACCGAGGCAATCTGCCATTGTGATCTTGAATTTTGACAAGTCGGGACTAACCTATGGCTTTAATGGTGATGTAGCAGATGTGGTTGCAGTAGACGAACAAGGAACATATGTCGATGGAGTCAAAGGAGAGGCGCAGGGGTCTTCCCTTTGGCCGAGACACTTGTGTGTGTCTCGGACATGTTTGCTTCTTCCGAGACACTTACAAGTGTCTTTGATATGGTTGCTTCGTCCGAGACACTTACAAGTGTCTCGGACATGGCTGCTTTGGCCGAGACACTTACTAGTGTCTCGGTTGAAGGATACCTCCCTCTTATTCACCAATTCGGATTTGGAAATCCATACTCGGCTGGTTCTTGGTGATTCTTTAGACATCATTTCATTCTTCTCTTCTCGCCTTTGTTATAAAAGAGCACGGGCACGAGCAGCGTTTGCACGACGTTTTTGTATGCGTTCTTTAAGGGTTGAACAAGCTCTTTTGACGAGAGTCTATTCCTCTGTAGTGAGCTTAGCAGAGATGTGAGTGGCTTGTCGTTAAAACGACTGGACCACTTATTGTTTCCTTGACTCTAGGTCCGCGTAGTAGTGAAACCCGTCGGTTTGTTCCAAGGCCTTCGTCATTTGACGAGCGCGGCGCTGACGTTGTCTCTGACGATCCCTCTTCGTCAGTGCCAGTGAGCTTTGTTTCAATGACTCCTTAACTGGAAAAGAGTCATTATGAGCAGAGATGTTGCGAGTAGAATCCTCAGTAACAATAAGACGAGAGTTTTCACCCGTAGGAGTTGAAAACTTAAAGACCTTCTTAGAAGACGAGATCTTCCTGTATTTGCGGGGTGAGGAAGACTTTACGGATGAGGATGACAGATACTCCTCAAACTTTGCTTGATCGAATTTGTACTCGACCGTGGATTCAACCGGTATCTTGATGATCGGCTGTGACACAACGGTCTTGGCAGCGAGACCGTTGGCTCCCACTGTGGTCGCCAGCTTGTTTGCGTCAGGAATAAGTTTTATTATAGAATTCATTATAACTGTTTATCGATTATAATGAATATAAAAGAGTGAGCTTCGTGCTTTGTAAAACTACTTTTTACAATAAAAATCAAATTATAAGCTTCTTAGAAACACACGCAGTATCGTTATTTAGATCGCTGCTTGCACGGGACCTTTGCCTGTGTCGGGGGTGCGTTAGCCCATTTATCACCGATTCACAGATTCTGATTGAACCGTAAAGGCTATTTGAGATTCTTGCTTCGTTTAGAAGTAAGAAAAAGGTAAGTGGATATCTTATCGATGTAAGATAAACACTCTTCTCAAGATCAAGTCGAAGCTTAGATCTTAAGGAATCCCAAAGGTGCTGGTTGTACTCGAAATTTATGAAGACTCTCTCTCTCTCTTGAGAAGAACGCTCCAAAATGCTCAAGTTCTCTGCTCAATCTGCTCTCTCTACTTGGATCCTCGTCAGTAATGGTCCTAGGGGGGTATTTATAACCCCCATGAACTGTAACTAAAGATGAAAGTTGAAAAGAAGTCATATCGGAGAACTTCTATTTCCGAGACAGTTGTAACTATCTCGAAAGCATGATCAACTTCCTATTTCCGAGACAGTTACAACTGTCTCGGAAACGTGGTTAGCTTCCCATTTCCGAGACAATTACAACTGTCTCGAAAATGTTGTCATCTTCTGACCATTTTGTAACTGTTTTTAACACGTTTTAATACTATTATTTGGCGGTAATTAGCGTAATTTCCACTTGTAACGTCTCTCCCATATTCAAACACGATCTTTGGTAGTTATGGATCCACGTGGCATGCACAAATCTCAAGAAATCCGCCATTCTCTCTCCTTAGATTCCGAGACAGTTGTGAGTGTCCCAAAAGTGGTGGATTCCCTTCATGATTCCGAGACAGTTGTGAGTGTCTCGGAAGAAGTGGACTCCCTTCATGCTTCCGAGACAGTTGTAACTGTTTTCAGAAGCGTGTTAGCTTCTTCGTTGTTTCCGAGACAGTTGTAACTGTCTCATAAACTGTAATTTTTCTTTATATCTCTGATACATGTTTTACGCCTTGAAACTCGTGTGATGTGCTTCTTGTGCATTCTTTAGTTGATCTTTAGCTTTGGATGATCCTTTGCAACTCAGATGATGACGTTTATTGTCTTCTCTCTATCTTGAGCTACGTACGATAATCTATAGCAATTTTTGACGCCTACACCCCTCAAATATGATATTTCTTATAAAAATCTCTTTGATCTTACACTTCTCTCAGTAAATCCCACTGATATCGTTACTTCAAAATAGGAAATGATCTAAATACTTGTTGTAGTAAAAATAAATCTCTAGACAGCTTAAATTTTGATTATCTAATTAAATTTGGACTAATTTCTAATTTATAAATAAAAAAAGTTTAGAGTGTTAGATGGAAACTTTATCCATTTTTATTGGTGACATGGCCGATAAGAATATCATAGCAAAATAGATCGATTAACTTTTAATCTGTAAGTACAAAATTTGGAGGACTTAAATGAAATTTTATTAACCCCCTCAGATATGGGATTTCTCATACAAACCCCCTGATCTTACACTTTTCTAGGTAAATCCCATTGGCGTCGTTACTTCAAAACATAAAATGATCTGTACATGTAGTAAAAATGAATCTCCCAACAAACTAAATTTAGATTATTTAATTAAAAAGTAATTTCTAATTTATGAATAAAAAATTTTGGAGTGCTAGATGAAAGATTTATCCATTTTTATTGGTGATTGTGGACTAACATGGATGAGGATGACATTATAGAAAAGTGGATCGATTAACTTTTAATTTATAAATTAAAATTTTGGATTTAGATGAAAACTTTTTATAGCTAATTATTTATCTAATAGAATTTTTATTAGGGGAGGGATGTAGGCATAAAGTTTGCAAACATAATCGGCCATGCGTAAAATAAGTGTATGTGATAGGATAGAAATTTGTTTGATGATAGAGATTTTAACTTAGGATTATACTTTCAAATAAACTATGAAGACATATTTATTATTCTAATTAAATGTATTAATTATGATAGGATAACAATGTGATAATTAAAAGAGTTGGTGATTGGGGACTACCATAAAGGGGATACATGAAATTTTTAATTTATAAATAATAAAAATTTTAGAGGGCTTAGATGATTTTTTTCTATAGCTAATTATTTATCTAATAGAATTTCTATTAGGAGAGGGGTGTATGCATAAAGTTTGCAAACATAAACCGCCATGCTTGAAATAAGTCTATGTGACAGGATAAAAACTTGTTTGATGATAGAGATTTTAACTAAAGACTATACTTTCAAATAAACTATGAATACACATTAACTGTTCTAATTAAATATATCAATTATGATAAGATAACAATGTAATAATTACAAGAGTCAAGAGTAATGTTGTCTAGGTAAAGATTTTTCCAATCTCCCAACTTTTAGAAAAGAGTATGATATGATATAATACAATTTATAAAAAAAATCCAACCCTTACAATATGAAAGTGTTTTCTTCGAGCATTTACATATGAAAATGAAACAAACAAACAAAAAACAGCTTTATACAGAATGTAAAATATATATAATATATATATATTATATAGTATATTAATAATATACTATATATATATATATAATATAATATATTCAGAGAGAGAAGTATTTTTAAGGATGCGGCGATATGACAATATAGAGTGTGAGGGGATTATGTCACCTCACTACCAAGGCACAAGAAGTTGTGCTTGGTACCAAGCATACGCACATACCATTGAGAGAGAGAGAAAAATGGGTATGCTTGGTACCAAGCACAACTTTTTGTGCTTGGTAGTGAGGTGACATAATCCCCTCCACTCATTCAAATGATTACATATCCCCATGCATTCCTCAACTCATGTGAATATTGGTCCACCATTTGAATGAGTGGAGGGGGATTGTGCCACCTCACTACAAGCACAAAATTTATGTTTTGGTATCAACATTACCCTTATTGCCTCATATATATATATATATATAACTAGATTTGAAATTCCTATATACTCCAGAAGCAACCAAACGGAACCAAACTTGAAAAACAATATCCGAAAATAGAGTCAATCCTGGGATTTAATACAATCTTCCGGAATCCTAAAACTAGAATTCTCGAAATTGGCCTCATTCGAGCGCGGTACGGATGAAAGAACCCCAACCCGAGCACGTCTCGTGTGCGATTAACCACCGTTCCAACTACTGATCCTGTGAGCTCCACTCGGGTCGCCTCTCGTGCACCACGTGTGCGGCC
>NC_033800.1:117308731-117336266 GCF_001876935.1 Asparagus officinalis
AGGCCCGCTCTTTTTTTTTTTACTCCCAACTCTCTCTGATCATGATCATGGACCGTCTCCTCCCTCTTCCCAAAATGCCCCTCCCCAAACTCTCCTCCCTCCTCCTCCTCCTCCTCTTTCTCTCTCCTCTCGCCTCCTCGTCCCCCTCCTCCCTCTTCGACTCATGGTGCGCCCTCCACAACAAATCCTACGCCTCGGAGAGCGAGAAGCTCGCCCGCTTCAGGATCTTCGAGGAAAACCTCGCCTTCGTAAATGACCACAACTCGAGGGGAAGCTACGCCCTCGGCCTCAACGCCTTCGCGGATCTCACTCACGGCGAGTTCAGGTCCGGCCCGCCTCCGGCGTCAGCGCTGCGGATGGGGATGCCGGCTGGGGCGAATCGTTTGCTGGGCTTGATGGGGAGGCGCCGGGCTCGATTGATTGGAGGGAGAAAGGGGCCGTTACTGCTGTTAAAGATCAGGGCAGCTGCGGTACGATCAATTTCTATCTTGATATTTTTCTTTTAAATGTTTTTTTTTCCCGTAAATATTTGCCGAGGAACTGATCGCTTTGGTGTCTCGGCGAGGGGTGATATTCAATTTAGCTCTCTGAGTGAGTAACTTCAGCTGTATCTTCATACGCACTATTTTCTTTCAAAATGTACAACTTTTTTTTTTTAAGAAAAAGGATGGAATGGTATTCCAGCCAGCTAAATTAACAAAAGAGGTTGTTACATGAAAAGAACATACCCCCCACCAAGAGTATGGCCTATTAGTTCAACAAAAACAACTACATGGCAGGAAATAAAAGAACACTCCTGTACACAAAGGAAGTCCACATAAGAGAAGAAAATCATATAGCAAAAAGCTAATCTTAAACCAAAAAGAAACATAGAAGGTAGTTCTCTGAGATTAATCTTCATTTCAGCAGTATCACACTGCCCGCAAGACTCCTTCCAGTTTTCCCCAACAGCTCCAACATTTTGAACAGTTCTCCTCCCAGCATCTCTTTTCTTTCTTCTTTCCTGTAGTCTAGAAGCTCGAGCAGACAAGCCATTAAAACCTAGCCAAAAGGTTGAGTAAGCCTCCATTTTGTTAAAAAGATCAATAGATCTCTTCTGCTTGTTAGCAAAAAGTCTATCATTGCGTTCCTCCCACACACACCAAATTAGTGAGCATATGAAAACATCCCGTTTCAACTTGGTATTTGCATCACTACAAATATTCCAATCTAACCATAATTCTTTTAAAGAAGTCAATCTGAAATCATTCTCAGTATTCAATTTGAATTGGATTGACCTCCAATTTGAGTAAACAAACTCACATTTAAGAAACAAATGAGTATGATTCTCTTCCATCTTAGAGCCAAAGCAACAACTTTTCTCTATATGTATTCCTTTTTTCTCCAAAGTGTCTTTTGTATTCAAGCCATTTCTTAGAGCTAACCAGACAAGAAATTTAATTTTTAAAGGAATAGGAAGGCCCCAATTATTTTCACAATCATATCTCAATCCTCCATCAATAAGAAAGTGATAAAAGGATTTAATAGTAAAAATATTTTTTGCATCCCACAACCATTTTCTTTTATCCTCATGTTGCTCAAGATTAACCGAATTAAGAAAATTCATCATTTGAAAATATTGAGAAACCAAATTACCAGCCAATTGTCTCTTAAATTGAACATCCCATATCCACAAATTATGTTCCTTCTTCCTTAAGCTACTAATGTTGGCATAGGGGGACAAAGTGAGAGCAAACAGAGAAGGAAATAGAGAAGCAAGAGTAGATGAGCCTAACCATTTATCAAGCCAAAATAAAGTATGATCTTCATTTCTCACATCCACTTGAGTACTGCATAGAAAACTGTCCATATTGACAAAAACATTTTTCCAAAAGTGTGATAAATGTAACCTTCCAGAGTGTAAATACACTGTCCAAGCTCTTATTTCAAAATATTTATAAAAACTAATTTGCTTCCATAAACCAGAATTTTCATCGAACCATTTCCAAAGCCACTTTCCCAAAAGTGCTTTATTCATAATTTTCAAATTTATAACTCTCATTCCACCACAATGTTTTGGTCTACAAATTTCATCCCATTTAACCAAATTTGTACATCCCTTATGATCCAAAGATCCAACCCATAGAAATCTTCTTCTCATCCTATCAATTTTTTCAATTACTCATAAAGGGACTAAAAAGAAGAACCAGAAAATTGGCATAGAGAAGGGAACTGAGTTAACTAAAACTAGTCTCCCTCCTCTTGACAAAGATTTACCTTTTCATATGGCTAATCTCTTCTCTATTTTCTCAACCAAAGGAAACCAATCATCTTTCTTCAATCTTTCAGGCCTTAAAGGCACCCCAAGATAAGTAATGAGAAAGTTATCACTCTTACAATTCATCATAACTGTCAAGTTTTGTTTTAAAAGATCATTATCCTCAAGAGCAATAAGAACACTCTTATTAAAACTTATTTTTAGACCAGATGCAAGTTCAAAACAATATAAGAGCAGTTTCTAAACTGTCATCTGTTCTCTATTATTTTTGCAAAAAATCAAAGTACCATATGCATATTGCAGACAAAAAACTTTGTGAGCCATATTATCAGTACCTAAACCTTCAATAAGATGAGAATTAACTGCCAAAGTTAACATTCTAGTAAAAGAGTCTGCTGCCAACACAAAAAGAAGGGGTGATAGAGGGTCTCCTTGACGAACACCTCTTTTAGATATAATCTAATTTTCAGGTTTACCATTCAAATTAATGGCAGACAAGCCTCCTTTTAAATACATATTCACCTAAATTATCCATTTGCTTCCAAACCCTTTAACTTTCAAGACATCCAGAATAAAATTTCAGTCTAACATATCATAAGCTTTCACAAAATCTAATTTTAATAAGATTCCCCCCGTTTTATTATTCTGAAAATAATTATTTATTATTTCTTAGGTTGCAACTACTCCTTCAAGCAGGAATCTATTCTTAATAAAACCAGACTGCACAGGGTCTATAAGCAACTCTAGCTTAGGATTTAATCTATTAGTCAAAACTTTAGTGACCACTTTATACATCACATTGAGAAGGCTAATGGGTCCTAATCATTAACAGTAAGAGACTTATTTTTTTAGGAATAAGAACAATGTGGGCATAATTAAGTCTATTGATTTCAAGTCTGCCTTCATAAGGCTCCTCAAAAAGTTTCATAACATCCACTTTCACAGTGTTCCAAAACACTTGAAAGAATAAAGCAGGAAAGCTATCAGGGCCAGGGGATTTATCCCCTTTCATATCAAAAATAGCTTTGTGAACTTCCTCTATGGAAAAAGGTTGCTCAATATCATTAGCTCCCTAATCAACCAAAGGAAATAAACAATTCCAATCAAGTTGGCATCTGTGAGTAACATTTTGACCGAAAATCTGATGTAATGATTTAAAAAAACCTGAGCAATCCCATCCTCAGAACTAATCTCAGTATCATTGTAAGAAATTGAAGAAATCAGATTATTTCTTTTTTTACCATTAGCAATCTTATGAAAATATGAAGTGTTATGATCTCCCTCTTTAAACCAATGAGTCTTAGCTCTTTGTTTTCACATTTGCTCTTCTTGAAATAAAATCTCCTTCAGCTGAACATAAATATCATTTTTCCTAATCATCTCATCATCTGTCAGATCTCTACTCTTTTCTAAAACCTCTAAATCTAAAAGACTATCAAGTATCTCATTTTTCTTTTGCTTAACACTATAAAAGTTGGAATGAACCCATTGTTTTATACACTTCCTCATAAATCTCAGCTTACCCACAATGTTTTTAGCAGCATCGTCACTCGAAGGAGCACAACTCCCCCACAAAAGAACACCTTTTGTAAAATCTTCAGACTGCAGCTAAATTTTTTCAAATCTAAAATTTTTAACCAATTTTTGATTGTCCCCACAATCAAAACTTATAGGGGCATGATCTGATAATTGACTACTAAGTCCTTGTTGTCTAGCAAAATAAAACATATCTTCCCAAGCAGAGTTGAAAAAACTCTGTCAAATCTAGCCATAGAAGGTGATCTTCTCTTATTTGACCAAGTATAATCTCTTCCATGAAGGGAGCTATCTATTAATTCTAATTCATTGATCACTTCATTAAATTCTTTCATTTCTTTCATATGACTAGTTTTACCTTTTCTTTCTCCAAGATTAATTGTAACATTAAAATCTCCTACCACAACCCAAGGGCCTGAAATATTGCTTTTAATATCCTTGAGTTCCTGCTAAAAAAATCTTCTCTCTCTATTACAATGAGGTCCATACACTGATGAAACGGTCCAAACAAAATAATTCCTTTTATTTTGTAACACTACAACCAAAACAAAATTTTCAGATAATTCATGCAATCTCTTCCATTTATTATTATTCCAACCAATCATAATCCTACTAAAAGCACCACAAGAGGGTATATACCCTCATTCAAACATATTACCACCCAAACTTTTTAAAATGTTGTCAGTAAAACAACTCAACTTAGTTTCTTGTAAACAAATAATTTCAAATTTATTCAACTGACAAAAATCCTTAACACCAAATCTTTTTGAACTCAACCCCAAGCCTTTAACATTCCATGTAACCAACATTTGATAAAGCAGAACTCCGCAACATAACATATCCTAAGAGTCTACCTAAAAGTAGCTCTCTTCTGCTCCATTTGCCTTACTTTTTTTAGAGGATCAAAATCCTCTTGAAGCTCAAGAATAATAGCATATTTAGAGGCATAGCTTTGCAAGTGACCATTAGAACAAGAATCAAACAAAATAAGAATAAAAGAAGAACCCAAAGAAGAAGAAGTTTCACCTGAACCACTAGTAGAGACTTCATGAGTAGTTTTTCCAGCATTTTTAATTGTAGCTCTTGAAGTGGCTCTGTCTAAAGCTGTCATAGGTTCAAGATCAACAAATCTAGAGTATCTTCTGACAAACTTAACTTTTGCATTAGGATCTGCATGAGGCAAAGAATTCAAAGGCTTAACCATGAGAAAATCCTCCTCTTTCTCTGGGATTTCCTCCCTGGTGGGTGAAAAAGATACTCATTACTCAGCATCAAAATTATCTTTTATCATGAGAAAATTATTTTTGGACCCATCAAAAGACTCCTCTACTACGTGCAGATCAGATTTGTTCTCCCCAATAACAGGAGACAAAGGGACATCCATATCCTTTATATTCTCAGTATTTTTATTTTTATCTTCCTCTGTCTCTAGCAGTTGTTCAAATTTTCCCTCACCTTCAGTTAACACCACCTGCTCTGGAAACTGTTCATCACAATTGTCCTTTATAGAGTTTTCCACCTAAGGTTCCCATTCAGGTTTTTGCTTTTGATAAAAGTTTTTTGCATGAATCCAAAGTTTAGCAGCTGGAGATCCCCATGAATTACTCCTCAAATCTTGTCGAACAGTCTAAGAATTGGTATCAGACTCTCATAGATGAAGAGTCAGTCCCACTATCTTTCCTTTCTTTGAACCATTTGTCATGATATGTGCTCTGATTAGTATCTTCCAATTGTCAACTTTCTGTTTCTTTCTCTCCCCTTCAGAAATCTCTCCTATAACCGACATGATGGATACTTTCACATTATACTGATACCTTCCCACATAAATCAATTTAGGAATATCAATATATTCTAAACATCTAACCATCATCACAGCATCCACAAATTCAGTACATGCACTTGTTAGAGAATCAAGATCAACTAAATCAGCAAAAGGCTTCACCATCAGTTCAAAAGATTCCTTATTTCACAAATAAGGAGGAACATTTTTCAATTTTATCCAAATACATGCATTTCTTTTTTTAATTACATTTCCTTCCCAAGCACTTCATCTTTTACATTTAATTTTACAAGATCGTAGAGTTATAACCCCCATTCTGATTAAATCTTCCATTTGTTTCCAATGTTTAATTTTAACCAGAACTTCACCATTAGTAAACAACCTCACATCCCAATGTTTATTCATAGGAAAAAAACTCTCAAATTCAGCTCTAATCTTTCTAAAGAGATATTACCCCCCTCTACAAAAGAGATAATGACAAAATTTCTAAATTTTTAAAAATCAGAATTCACCTCCCTCAAATTGAAACATAGCAGAAGAAAAACGAGGACGATCACCTGAGATTTTCAACTCAGCTTCCAAAGCTTCATAATCCCACAGTCCTTGATCTTGAAATTGAAGAACAGTCTTATGCAATTTGTCGTCATCAACCGAAGATAAAGGTCTTTTGCTTTTATCTTGTTGAAATTTCTCAGTAGGTCGATCTTGATGTCTTGATGAAGAGAAATCAAAATCAGTTCTTTCTCGACGTCATTGCCAAGGATTAGGGCGAACAAAACCCCCACTTCGACCAGAAATTTACCCAAAACAACCTCCATTACCATGATCTCCATTATTATGACCACAATAACTATGACCATCAGTACCGAAACATCGTCCTCCGTTACCAAACCCTCTATCTCCATCATCGCGACCTCTATTATCATTACCTCCATTACCAAGATCTCCCGCTCTACAATTTCTTGCCTCATGCCCTACTTCTTGACATCTGAAACAAATAATCAGATCTCTGCAATATTTAGCCATATGATTCGATCCCCAACAACGAAAGCAAAGACGATATCTACGAATAATTTCGGCAGATAGATTTCGATGAGGAGCAAGAACTTTGAGCGACTGCGGCGATCTAGGGTTTAGTTTAACAACTTTAACCCATCCCCCCTCTTCAATATCCGCCTTTAACTCCTCTAGAGATCTACACGAAGGATCAATCCCCACCGTAGGCTTTAACCTAACCTCAGGATCAAACCTAACCCTAGTTTTCTCCAAAACAGGCCAAGAAATGGACTGAATGGGCCTCAAATTGAGAGAAAGATCAGAATTTAAAGAAGGATTAGAGACAAGATTACCATTATCAAACTCTTCCCAATTACTACGTGCCACAAAATTTGTTGTCTCACTCGTCCCAGGAATCGCCTCAGAAATCGCCTCTGATGATGATATTCTCCCCTGCCCTGAGCTAATTGAGACAAAATTCGCGGTCAAGAGCTCTGGTAGCTGATGGGTAATGGCCAATCGATCCCCTTTGCACTACGAAAATTCAAAATGTGCAACTTTAAGGAATTACGGGATAGCCTACGCTAGGTTAGAAAATTTTGGATAAGGCGAAATATTTTGGAGGATTGACCGAACTAACGATATGTTTATGCCAGTAAATGCACCAATTAGGAAAAGTGCTAATGTTATGATTAGTAGAAGAAGGAAGACTAGAGGTATGACTAAATAATTGGAGGCAGTTAAGAAGGACATGATAGTGATTAACTTTATGAAATAGCCCTCAACAAAACTGAATGAAGGGATAGGATTCGTGTGAAATAATTTGGGAGAGAGGCTTTGTTGTTGTTGCTGTTGTTGACAAATCAGAGACATGTTTGTTAAAATTATTTTGCTAGATTCCAAGAAGGGTGCTTTTTGTACTCCTATTCAGTTTACAAATATAAGATTTGAGTTGGATGGTGTTTGAAGCCTAATTTTCTGTGACATAGACAACACCAAATAGTTTTCAAGGAAGGATATTTTGGAGAATTATTAATTCATTAATTGATATCGTTTAGATCATCTTTGTGTTTCGAGAAAAGTGGATTAACAAATATATAGTAGTTTCAAGTATGTGGATGCTTCTCCTGACAGGAGTGATTTGTTAAGAATAGTTTACTAGAGTTTACACTTATCACAAAGTCTTGATATATTGTTATGGTGCTAGAAATAGCACGAAGATTTACAGAAAGTTGGAATATATGCATCGAGTTTTCTCTTTGTTAGTCAAAGTCCAGAGTCACTTGTTGTCAATTATGATTCAATAACCTCTTTATCGGAGGGAGGCTGGAATTTTTTAAATATCTGAAGTTCTCTTCTGAATATTGCTAGCACCATATGCTTCCTAATTCATTGAGTGACAAAGTGGACTGCTTAATTGTATTGCAAACTTTGTAAAGCATATGCTTCTTATTATCTTCAAAACTCGAAACAGCTATGTAGTTCTTGCCTGAGATATTCTTATGATTCTTACTGATATTTCTGATAAGATTTCACTAGAACAAATTTACTGCTCACCTCTGCACTTGATCAATTTGTTTTTATTTCTAAAAAGATCTCACCAGTACAATTGAAACACCTGTATGCATATTAAATGAAGGTGCAAGCTTATTGTTGCACTTTAACCTGAGTCTGGATAATTATGTGGATATCTTCAGATGCCAAAAAGCTTAAATGGTCATTGCCTATGTTAGCTTTTCAAATAGAAAACAAGTTAGTAAGTGGTCTCTATTATTCTTTTCTGTACAGGGATTGGATCAAACCCTTCAACTGGAATTGCGCGAGCCTTCCTAAGTCGTCATTAAATAATGCTTGTTCCTTTGATTACTATGCTAAAAAGAATAAACTTGATTGAGAATTGTTGGCTAGGATGTTAGAAATTTGAAGTAGCCCTAAAATACTATTATAGCAAATGACATGGCTATTAATAGCGCCTCCCTTTTATGGCATTGGGTGGACATACAGTTTATGTATTTCTAAGAGCCACCTGTCTAAACCATTCTGTTTGGTAGGGAAATTTGAAACTGGGTATTTTAGTGTATTTATGTGGAAATAGAAATGATTTTAAGAACCTTCAACTTTATTACGGGAATGAAGGCTTTTCAAGGCAATATTTATCTGGGAACGTTATCATGTATTTGATGGTGGTACACTCTTCCAGCTTGTGCTAACAGTTTACATCAATGAAATCAGAACGATAACTTGCATATATTCTTAACTTAATCATGCAAATATCTGTCCTTTATAGTGTAAGACGCTGGTAACATTTTCCTGTTGACATTAGCTTTGGTTTCTTCAACAGGCGCTTGTTGGGCCTTCTCAGCCACTGGTGCAATGGAAGGAATAAATCAGATCAAGACGGGATCTCTTGTGAGCCTTTCTGAACAAGAGCTGTGTGATTGTGATCGATCTTATAATAGCGGTTGTGGTGGTGGTCTTATGGATTATGCTTACAAGTGGGTAATACAAAATCATGGCATCGATTCGGAAGATGATTACCCATTCAGGGGTGAGGACGGCACCTGTATCAAGAACAAGGTAGTAATATTACATCAAACAGACCTAATCCCTCATAATGGATTGCAAACTATAAAATGTTACACTTGTCTCTTGTAGGCAAATCGT
Source organism: Asparagus officinalis (assembly GCF_001876935.1). Lineage (NCBI taxonomy): Eukaryota > Viridiplantae > Streptophyta > Magnoliopsida > Asparagales > Asparagaceae > Asparagus > Asparagus officinalis. The sequence continues at coordinate 117,317,965 of NC_033800.1, forward strand.
CATGTTGTAACAATTGATGGTTACACCGATGTGCCACAAAACAACGAAGACCTGTTACTCCAGGCTGTTGCAACCCAGCCCGTGAGCGTAGGAATATGTGGCAGTGAGAGAACGTTCCAATTGTACTCAAAGGTTTGTGCCGATTATGATACCTAAGTTGCATCTTGAATAAGGATGCAGTGACAAATTCCCCCTGAAGTATTGCTAAATTCCAAGCTTCCCCCCTAAATTATCAATTTACCTATTATCCCCCTTATACTATGTGTATGGGCCCAATGTGGCAATTTTGTTAGCTCACAGTAAAATGTTTAACAAATTAGTACAAAGTTTTTTGAATTTCTTCTTGGGTTTTTATGGGTTCGTCTCCTTTCCCTTCTAACCAAAAATTCTCACAACCAAGTGCCCCGCATTGGCCTTATACAGATAGTATAAGGGGAATAATAGGTAGATTGATACATCAAGTGGGGAATTTGAAGTTTAGAAATTCTTTGAGGAGTTGATCATTTCGTCCCTTGAATAATTCTTCATGTCCTTTTGGATAAATGTGTTCTTCTTGCAGGGAATCTTCAGCGGTCCATGTTCAACAAATTTAGACCACGCCGTTCTTATTGTTGGCTATGGTTCTGAAAATGGGAAAGACTATTGGATTATAAAAAATTCATGGGGAACGAGTTGGGGAATGAATGGATATATGCATATGCTTCGTAAGAGTGGGAGTCCACAAGGGATATGTGGTATAAATATGATGGCATCATACCCGAAGAAGACTAATCCAAACCCTCCACCTTCACCTCGGCCGAGTCCTACAAAATGCAGTATGCTAACTTATTGTCCTGCTGGGAGCACGTGCTGCTGCACTCGGCGCATATTTGGATTTTGCCTTTCTTGGAGTTGTTGCGAGTTGGAGTCGGCAGTTTGCTGCAAGGATCATCGCTATTGTTGTCCACATGATTATCCTGTTTGCGATAGCAGAAGGGGGCAGTGTCTAAAGGTACTTTTATATCTAATTTTGATAGTAGAGAGCCTAGGGATGCTCTCTTGGACTTGTAACTGTTCTTGGACTCCTAGGTTGGTCATGGGTACTTATTAGTAGCCAATAAAGCTGAATGCTGGTTAGCCTAACAAATATTTGTTGAAATATACGGCTTCATTATACATGGCATTTCCCTGTAGAACCTAAGTGGAGTTACGTTAAATTTGGTGTACACACTTTATAGACTAAAAGCTATTTCGGATCTAATCAGGGTCTTTGAAACTAAGTCACTTTCTTGCTCTTTTAGGATGCATTTCTACTCTATGCAAAGCTTCATAATCGTCAGTTGTGAAAATTGATTACATATAGTTTTCCACGTGATTAGTTTATTACCTCTTTAATCATTTATTCTCTTTGGAACTGCTCTCTCAATTTTTGCACGGGAACTTTGGGTTTTAAACTTTCAACGTTTTCCAAGTTATAGTGTTATATTGCATGCTGTTGTCAACCTGGAAATTCTAATTATAAAACAATGTGTACATTGATGGATATGGCAGTACAGCTTTCATGTTTTTCCTCTTTATTGTTTTAAAAAGTAACATTTTTCCTTTTAGGGTAACGGGAACTTCACAAGTCTTCAAGGAATCGAAAGAAAAAGCCCTTTTGTAAAGCTTGGAATATTGAATCCTTTACTGGAGGCCTGGGATGCATAAGTTATTCATTGTAAGGCGTACACCTTTCTTAATTGTTCTAGTTCAAATCAATCCGCTTTCGTTAGCCTCATAATATCTGCAATTGCACTGTTTTGCAGATCTCAACTTTCACCGCACTTTGTGACATATGAAGGGTTGTTCGTGTCATTGCGCTGATAAGACTGATGGATTTAGCAGCCCACGATAGTTACAAGTTTACTTGTATGCAAAATATGTGCAGCAGGCATCATATATCTATCCATAGATTGTTAGACATGTAGTGATAGCGTATTTGCTATATAAGGGAAGTGCCTAGTTTGTAAATTATCCTGTATCTGAATACTTTAGCATAATGTATCTATATTTATGACATTCTTGCATAAAGAAAACAACTCATAGTTTTCGCTGCAGATACGTCCATCTTGTATTGAGTAATGGTACTTTTTCCCTTCATTTTTCAGTGAGGATGATGGTTTTGTTGCTGATATCGTAGTTTCATGGAAAGTAAGTACTACCATCTTATGAATTTTCGAATATTGCAGCTCCTGAGCTCCTTGATGATGTTCCGTGCAAGAGGATTATTATGCACGACATAATAAATAATACTTGATTTTGGTTCTTAATTTGCCAGAATCACAGAACTGGCGTATTTTTATCACCCAGATGTTTCATAGCTTCTGGATGGCTGGCAAAATCAATGTAGGAGCCAATAACTAGTATAAGCTGCATGACACCGAGGAAAATCCGAGAGGGGAAGCGTCGGAGTTTTCCTTTGATTTGTTGAAAAACTGAAGCAATTGAAAAAGAAAAAAAAAAAGAAGAGGATCAAATAGATTTTGCTTCCATGTGTCATTTTTTTACGGTTTTTGTTATGTGAGACCCTAAATTCTTTGTTAATTGCATGTATTAAACCTCCAACTCCTCATATTTTCAATTTACACCCCAATTATTAAAAGTTTTTAATTTAATAATAGGGGGTAAATTTTGAGTAGGGATGGTTTAATTGTTGTTCCAAAAAAACAACAGGGATAAAAATATCCTAAAATTAACATGCCAAAATATACATAAAAAATGTACTAAAAGTGTCATTTCAAAAGAAACAGAGTATTTAAATGTGGACAAACAACTAAGGATATATGATAAGCTTGATTGCACTTTGATGGGACCCAAATTTCAACCATTTTGAGCTTTGATACTCCAATGTCTATATTTCTCTTTTGAAACTCTAAAAATTAGTTTTGCTCATTTAGTCCCTCATTTTTTTTAGAAAAGTGAACCTTTCTTACCTCTATTTGAGAAGTACTTTTATTTTTCTATTAAATCAAATCACACACTAAACATAAGACATTATTTAGACTTTTATAACTTGGTAGTCATTACAAACATCCTGAAATGAGTGAAAATTGTAAGGTATACATTCACACATGTTGTTTTGGATGTGTAAAAAAAAAAAAAAAAAAAAAAAAAAAAACTGATCGTTTGACTCAGCAAGATTGAACTCGGTTTCAAGGGCCTCTGCTCGTCCTAGATGACTGATTTTGATCTTTGCTTGAGGTTGCTTGAGATACAAAAAAAAAAAAAGTGAGATTGAGAATAGTGGGTTGTCCATCAACATCCCTCTTGTGCCTAAGTTAGACTCTTCATGGTAAAGTCAAAGCAGTAGGTATCCACATTAGTTTCTTAAGAGTAGGTTTTAGAGATCAAGGTTAGTGGTGTCGAGTGATGTCAAGATGATCACTCTCCCCTTTACTTGTTGGCGGGGTGGCATATTTATAGGGATTTTCCTGAGTAACTCAGGTAGTACATGTGTTACCATCGTGCCGACTGATGTAGTTATGGTAGTTACTTGGCCTGCAAATGAGTCCACATGTCATGACCTCATTGACCGAGGAAGGTACAATCAATGTATGTGTAGATCTGATAAGTTTTGGAAGTTGACAATCAAAGAAATTGATTATCGATGGATATCTCCTAACGTGTCATGTTGAGAATATGATACGATTCAAACCAACCATCTTCAATCATGCGAACCGCCATAAAACCAGGTTAGGCTAAGGCAATGCATGGTAAGCGAGTTGAGGTGAGTTCAGCTTTCATGGGCTCGTCACCATCTTATTCGGATTTACGGATCAGAGCCCTGGACCGTGACCAAGTTATAGGTTGGGTGCAGATGTCCTACAGTTTGTCGAGTTAGGTTGATTACCTATTGACCGAATCGTCTGCTGAGATGACGTGATTTGACTAGCCTAATTGTAAAATTTGGGTTATATGCATAACAGGGTGTTCGCAATAACTTTCCCCTCTCCATTTCAAGGATGTTCATAGACTACAAACGTATAAGTCCAGATCCAAACGCATGCCAAGCATGATCGATAATATTGGGTATCAAATGAGTGAAAATAAACTTCCGCACATCAAAGTTTAAAACGGGATGAAAATTTGGAGCACCAAATGAGTAAACATAAACTTGCAAAGCAGTAAATGATCATGGTATGCAAGCGCTTAGCAAACAAGGGGGCGAAAAAGAAAGTGAATAATAATAATAATAATAATAATAATAATAAAACAATAAAACGGAAAAAAAAAATCTAGATAGGTCAGTGGTAATTGGGTAAATATCAGGGGTTCGTGAATTACCCATCGCTCGCTTGTAGATTGTATTAATCGGCTGCTAAAACAAAGGCATCATAAAAACGTCATCAAATCCAAAGCCCTCGCTCTCCTCTCGTAGACTCATCTTGAAATTTCTAATTTTGAATTAATTTTCGTAAACTCGGGGGAGCGATGATGGATTTGGATTTGGATCCTCGACAGTACGATAACACCGTATGTTTCTTTAACCCCAATTTCTTCCCCTTTTAATTTCAGATAATCAAAACCAATTTTGGGGCTGAGACCCTGCAATTGTTACATTTTTTTTTATACTTTAGGATAGTTATTGTTATCACAATCCTAGTTTGATTGGATAAGGTTTGGGGTTGATTGTGATAAGAGTGCATCCTGTTCTTTTTGGTACATTTTTGATGTGTTTGTTTGCGAAGGGAGCAAAAGCAAAATAAAGTGAAAGAAAAATTGAAGTCTTTTAGTGGAAGAAAGATTCAAGAAGCTCGCCCGCAGCTTCTTGAGGCACATTGGTCTTCTTGTAGCCTCATGAAATCTTGATGTATCTGACGGTAATACTTTCTGGGATTTGCTCGAACATCTTGTAGAAACTAACCAAACCTAGCTAATGAAGATTAGCGGAGATAATTGTGCATAAGTTTACAGTAACAAGTAGACTATTGTGGAGCGAGGAAGAAAGAGTGAGATTGTGGAATCAATAAATAAAACTAGTAATATAACTTGTTCATGTATTTCTCTGTGCCTTATAGAATCTCTCTCTAAATCTTATATACAACTATTTACAATGGAGAAACAAATCCACTAAAAAATTAACAGGACCTAATCATACAAGGCAAGAAATACCTATTGAGGAAGACTTAATTGTAAATTAACCAGAGTACGGCTAGCAAACAAATATCTAATCTTGACTGGACCAAATTTAAGCTTCTACTATTTTATTTATAGTTTTCCAAGAACCTAAAATATGCATATATATCCTTGCTGAACAAAAAGACTGCAGCAAATGCTGCATTCATTTTGCAATGAAACCTGCATTTTGCGGCATTTGCTGCAGTTTTGCAGCTGTCAAAACTACTGGAAAGGGGGTGGTGGTGCAGCATTGACTGCCACGACTCGATTTCTATTGAACCAAACTGCCCTTACTCATCCTTCCTCCGGTTTTTCTTGCATTTTTGTTGGTTCCAACTTTGCAGAAACTGGCAATGTTTCTTTTATTTTCCTTTTCCTTTTCTGGTTCTCTTTGTTCCCTTTCTCAGTGACCAAACACAAAAGATGGTTCTTCTCATCTATTCATTTCATTTCCCATTTCATTTTCATTCTTTCCCTTAATTGGGACCAAATATAGCCTGAAGGATATTTGGATTTCTCATCTAATAAGGGGAAGGGCATCATAGAAACCAACATGTTATTAGAGTTCATAGACCCTACAGAGGGCTTGCAGGATCCTTTCTATAATTAAACTGTAAACCTTCTAGAAAGTTTTCAATATTTCTGTGTATTATTACAGTAGACTATTGAAGGTTTGATTTCCAAAATAAGTAATTCTGCCGCTTGTCTGGTTTTTTTTAACTCGGGCAGCCTAAACGTTTAAAGTCTTACCTTCATTGCATTACCACTTAAGTGTAGTTACTTCTTGACTTTTAATAGTTTTTAAAAATCATGATATTGTTTTTATAGATCTGATCTTGGTAGTATCATTACATGTTTTCAATGTCTATTTTGAGCTGTAGTTACTTTTAAGTGAACATCAACTACACCAAAAAAAATGTTTCAAGTATAGCTGGGGTGCTAACACATCCAACCAAGGAAGGTACTTTGCATACATGTCCTTGTTCAGCCCGCCCTACGTTGGACCATGTACTAACTTGAGCGCTGAGTGGATGTGAAATGAACACTTAAACCTTAAGCTTCACCTTGTGCCATCCAATTGAGTTGAACAAGCTTGTTCTGTAACCCACATACAAGCTCCACGCAAAGCTTTAGTCTTAGCTTCAATGTCTCAGTTTCACCTCAAGCACCGTTGATTCCAGCATGTCATGTTTAATCCTGAGCTCATTTATTGCTCTAGCATATCAACTTGATTCAACTATTCAACTCTTCTCTGTAGACCCATAGGCTTGTAGTCTTTTCCACTATGATCAAGTCTTTAACCTCACTTCAGAAAGTCTCGACCTCAATCGAGTCTTCACCTGAGCCTAAAGAAGTATAATAAATCTCTTATATTGTCATGCCTCCAGAAAAATGCCTTACCACTTAGTATTTTCATACCCACAGAGAAGGCATGAGCACTTATTTTGTGATACCATTTATTATTAGAATGAGCTTAGTAGCTTACTGAAGGTGCCATTTAAATTGATTTGAGCTGAGAAAGCCAACTTAGAAACTTGGGTCAAATATTTTAGCCATCTGCGCACATTTCATTTCACCCATATGCAAATAAGCGAGGTTATTATTCCATGGGCCTCTGACTTTAGAAATGCAAGACACATAGTGACTGATTGGTTCATGGAAAAACCGCAATCGTAGGTCAATTTTACCCCAAGAAAAAAGGTCACTTAGAACTGTAGCTGTTTATTTCACTGCAATTGCAGCCTTTTAGGAACTATAATTACAAAACTGGATCATTTTTGCAAACACAACCTGTGACCATATCGACTTTAATTCATTTTTTTCTAAAGGAGACTCGCTTTTACAACTATGGATGCGAAAAAGTTACAGTTGCAGCAAAATAAACAGCTATATAGCTGTAACTGCAATTACTTTTACCAGTTGCAGCGGTTGCAATTTCCCGTAAACCAAACATCCCCTTTAGCTCAACGCTGATGATTACTAAAGCAAGGAAAGCAGTCCATCTGTTTGTTTAGCTCTCATTATCATTATGACATTATGGGCAGAATGCACTTGTGCAAATCTACAATTTACTGTCATCACCTGTCATGCAGTTCAACTTCTAATCGCAACAGTGATGGTAACTTACCAAGCAAATGAATGATGAATCTAACTTTCTGGTTTTGCTCATTATCATGATTTTAATGCAGACTATGTTTGGAGGTACAATTACTGGGATATGTTTAAGATCAGAGCTACGTCTGGGGAGTCTACTTTGGATTTGCCCATGATATATTTTAAATCAAGATAATTGAAGTTGTTATCTTCCCAATTAGCAACAGACTATAGTTCATGTTTCTCCTGTGTTTTGTCTTGAAGGAAACAATCTACTAGTTCACATCAACAACTATTGCCCCATTACCAGTGTTTTGAAAAGCTTGAAACATCATATTGAATATCAAAGAAACGCTAGGTTTTACTCACTTATAGGTGGTCATTGTCTTAGTTTTATACATGTACATCAATTATATCGATCACGAGGTCCTTGAGTCCAAACATAAGATTGAAGTCCAGATTGATCTTAACCTAGGTCCTATATCATGCTGAAAAGAAGTTGTATATATTGATCATTAAATCAGGATCATGGATATAGATATTGACAATATTGATGTGAACTTCGTTGCCATGTCTTATCCCTTGAAATGTTTAGTTTCTGTTATGAATCCATTTCTGCCAGTTAATGGAACTAAAACCATAAACTTTTTGTGGTGAGCTCTTCTATTTTCATTGCATATGGTGCCTCCATCTTATATACTGCTTTGTTGCAGATTGATGCTACTTCCTTGCTTTGTTTGCCTAAGTTATTCTCAGAATATCTTCTCTAATTTTACCATGGATCTACTTTATATACTCCAGTTGCTACTTTGCTAGTATCATAACAATCACATTTGAAAATTCTCATACTTTGGTGCTCGTTGCGTGCATGAATCCCTTTGTGTCCTCCAATAGCGTCAACCATACAACATTGAAGCTCTTTTGCATGCTGATTATTCGTCAATTGCAGATTGTGCCACTAATATCGTGCGTTTTAAAAAGAGCCTTTGAATTCCTACTTCTATACCTATTTGACATTAATTCATTGTAACCACATTCTTCCTTCGATACAATTTACTAAATTTCTTCTGCGTATATAACTATAACAAGTCATTTTTCCCCTTATTTTTAGCCATTCTTTGTCTCCATCTCTCTAGGTCCATGCCTTCGAGATATTTTGGCTATAAGCTTGTAATCAAGGTTAGAACTTTTGGTTACAATCAATATTTCAAAGATAATTTCTTTGTCTAATGTTCTTTCCTGTCTTGTAATTCATAACTAATTCTATTCTTAAATGAGTATGTAACAGCAGATGTTGTTTCCCTTAAGCAAAATACCTCTTCCGACTGAACCTTATAGTGTTTGCAACTCAACAACTACGTGAGTATCATAATTTTAAATTTTGGAAAACCAGATCTGCAGAAAACTTGAAATATGAGCACCTAAATTCAGAAAGTATCTGGTTCACTGATACAGATTTTAAATGCCTACATGGCTATAACATGTTTTCATGTTACCCTAGTGCTCAATTTGCCTTCCTTAATTTCTCAATCTCAGGCAAAATAGCTGATGGACAATAAACTAAACATACAAGGAGAAGAATGCATAACTGACTGGAATAGTTGACAATCATTGTGGCATGCTTAGCAATATATTCGAAACAATAGCCAGTTATTTTTTGTTTGTGACGTAGTACATGCTTCGATTTTCTGTTTGCTACTTCAGTGGCCCATATTAAGCAAATTTTCAGTTTTGTTTTTGGATGGTGATTGTCTTTTCATTGTTTGACAGGCAATTAATGACAGTGATGTTCGCAATATCGTCTTATCATACCTGGTGCATAATTGTTTCAAAGAAACAGCAGAGACATTTCTTACTTGTACTGGGATGAATCAGTCTGCTGACTATCTCGTGGATATGCACAAAAGGAAATGTAGGTGACCGTTTTTATTTATCTAAGACATTACTTTTAACAAAGTTTAATGCATCAAATTGAATAACATTTTGATGCATGTATACCTAGAAGCACTCCCTTGTTGTTATATATTATGAAAATTCGTTTTTTTGATTAATTGATCTACTAGGTGGAATAAATGTTAATTGCTTAATGACGGTCAAATCTGTTGCGCGCAGCGGAAATTTCGACAGCACTTCGGCAGCACAACAAGAGAGTCAGGTTGCAATAAGAATTCCCGTCTCACCAAGGAAACAAGAATCTGAAGCGAATATCTCAACAAAGTGAGATATCGGCTCTTCCTCTCATCAGTTCTAGGACTGACCTGTCGAGGGATCCTAAAAGCTATTACAAATCACACAAATAGCGATACAACCAATTTTACGTGGTTCGGCAAATTGCCTACGTCCACGGGGCAAGGAGGGGAGAGATCTACTAATAGAGGGAGAGATTACAACTAGGGTTTACAATCACTCACAAACTAAACCCTCAAACAAACTCTCAAATCCCTCACAATATCTCTCTACAAAAAGGCTGCACAAAACCCTAGAAGGGACTGCTTAAAAAACACTTTTTCTTCAAACAAAGGACCCGTAGCCGCAGCCAAAAATCTCCTGCACAGCTTCTCTGCCGCAGCCGCAAAAGAGAAAAACCAAACTGCCTTGCACCGCTCCTTTGCTTTTCCCAGCCGCAAAACACACCAGCAAATCAACCTCCTTCTCAAAATCACCAAAAAAATACCTAGCATAGGTATTTATATAACAACTTAAGAATTGGGTGGGCCGACTTGAGTTCAAAGAACAAAAAACCAAGGCCCACGTGAGTTTGCCTCCCACGCGTAAACTAACAACCGCGTTCACAATTCTCCACCTCGGTGAAGTTTTTTCAAAACTGAGCCGACACCAAAGCAACCAAATGTCCCACTTGTTGTGTCCAATACGAACTCAATTCACAACAAGTCGAGAACCCGAACGAGAGTCCAAACAATCTCACCCCTATCAACTAATCCAAACCGGCTACATCTGAAAGACTGCCTACGTATCCTCTTGCCCAAGGAATCAAGCCGAACGTAGTTCATCCAAATGGCCGCCAACGGCCTCAACAATCACGAATGTGCAACAAGTTTCGATAATGATCAAACTTGTTGCTCGGAACCACCTTAGTGAGCATATCTGCCGGATTATCCTTCGTGTGGACTTTAATAATCTCCACATCGCCATCTTCAAGAACATTCCGAACGAAGTGATAACGAACGTCAATATGCTTCGTTCTCGCATGAAAAACCCGATTCTTCGCCAAATAAATAGCACTCATGCTATCACAATGAATAGTGATGGACCTCTGCGATATATCAAGTTCCTCCAAAAGTCCTCGAAGCCAAATAGCATCCTTCACAGTCTCTGTAATTGCCATATACTCTGTCTCCGTCGAAGACAAAGCCACCGTAGACTGTAAGGTACATCTCCAACACACCGACGCACGGGTCAGTGAACACATACCCCGTCGTAGACCGACGCTTATCCAAATCACGGCATAATCCGAATCAACATAGCCAATGCATAGCTGCCCATCTGTAGTGTCCCGCTCATAAACTAAACCAACATTGAGCGTACCTCGAATGTACCTCAAAATCCATTTCACGGCGTCCTAATGACCCACTCCTGGATCGTGTATGTATTTCGATACCATGCTTACCGTCTGTGATAAATCTGGCCTCGTACATACCATCGCGTACATCAAGCTCCCAACCGCACTCGCATATGGAGTCTTCGACATCAACTCTCTATCTTCAACTGACTTCGGTGAAAGACCAGCTGAAAGCTTCAAATAAGCTCCCAATGGTACACTAACTGGCTTCGTATCCATGCTAACATGGAATCGTTGTAGAACCTTCTTCAAATAAACCACCTGTGTCAAATAAATTCTGTCCTTCTTCTTGTCTCTGCTGATCTCCATCCCTAGAATGCGCTTCGCCTCACCCAAGTCTTTCATCTCAAACTCATTTGATAGTTGAACTTTCAATTCATCTATAACCGACCTGGAAATAGAGGCAATTAACATGTCGTCGACATAGAGCAACAAATAAATGTACGCACCTCCTTTCAACTTGCGAAAATATACGCAAGGATCAAACTGGCTCCGAGTGTACGAATGACCAAGCATAAAACCATCAAATCGCCTATACCACTGTCGAGGAGACTGTTTCAAACCATATAGCGATTTTTTCAATCTGCAAACTAATTTTTCCTTCCCTGCAGCTCGGAATCCCAATGGCTGAGTCATATATATTTCTTCATCAAGATCACCATGAAGAAATGCCGTCTTCACATCCAACTGATCTAACTCTAAACCATACTGTGCCACCAAAGCTAGCAAAATCCGAATCGAAGAATGCTTCACCACCGGAGAGAAAACCTCATTATAGTCAATACCTTCCTCCTGTGCATAGCCCTTCGCAACCAACCTAGCTTTGAACCTCAATGGAGTGTTCTGAATGTCCTCCTTCTTCGTGTATACCCACTTGCAACCAATTGCCTTCCGCCCCTTTGGAAGCTCAACAAGCTCCCATGTATCGTTCTTATGAAGAGATTTTATCTTCTCCTGCATAGTCACCTGTCACGAATCAGCCTCCGAACTCTGCTCGGCCTCTCTGAATGTAGTAGGCACCAACTCATCGATACTTTCCACCGGAAGTGCATACGCAACTGTGTCGGCATACCGTGCTGGCATCTGTATGTTTCTCCTCTGTCTCTGAACCGTAATAGAATCCTGAACCTGAGCTGTCGGTTCCTGATCCTGCACATTTGTACTCGTATCCTCCGTGTCACCGTCGTGCTCGCCTGGCGTCACCTCAGTCTGCACCTGCATGGATACTGTACCATTTGGACAATGTGGAGCTGCATCGATCTCCACCACCTGCGATATCTCCTCCGTCGGGTCGCTCTCCACCTGATGAGAGCTGGGAAGCTTCAAGATAGAAGCCTCATCGAATGTGACATCCCTACTCAGCACAATCTTCTTATCCACTGGATCCCAAAGTTTGTGTATCCCTTGACATCACGCTTGAATCCTACAAATATGATCTTCCTAGCTCGAGGTTCTAATTTATCAGTTCTAACATGATAATATGCAGGGCATCCAAATACCTTAAGCTGGTCATAGTCATGTGCTGGTTTTCCTGACCACATCTCCATAGGGGTTTTCCCCTCAATCGCAGATGAAGATAGCCTATTAATGAGATGGCTCGCATATGTAAGTGCCTCAGCCTAAAAGATCTTCTCCAAACCACTCTGTGACAATAAACATCGGATCTTCTCCAGTAAAGACCGATTCAATCTCTCTGCCACCCCATTTTGCTGCGGTGTATGACTAACTGTGAAGTCTCTCTATGCCCTCGTCTCGACATAGCTGCTGAAAGGGGTCAGAAGTATACTCACCACCGTTGTCGGATCGCAACGTCTTGATCTTTCTCCCAGTCTGCAGTTTCAATCTCTTTTTCCACTCCACAAACAAATATAGGACTTCACTCTTCTTCGTCATGGTGTACACCCAACAACGCCTAGAATAGTCATTTACAAAAGTAACGAACCAATGTCTACCACCAAGTGATGCAGTCTTGGTGGGACCCCAAACGTCTGTGTGCACGTAGTCCAGGATGCCCCTCGTCTGATGAATGGCAGTCCCGAACTTCACCTTCGTCTTTTTGCCAAGAACACAGTGCTCACAGAACTCAATCTTCCCACTCTTGGCTCCCTTCAATAGCCCCTGCTTGCACAATGCCTGCAGTGACTTTTCACCTGTGTGCCCCAACCTATAGTGTCAAAGTCTGCTCATGTCCGTTTCTGAAATAGCCGAAGCAACCTGGCCAATCTCGGTGTTTCCCTTCAGATAATACAAATTCCGATTGCGGACTCTCTTCATCACCACCAATAATCCCTTAGTAACCTTCGCTACAGCGTTTTCGAAAGTCACCTTGAATCCCTTCGCGTCCAAAGCTCCAACTGAGATAAGATTTGTCTTCAGTTGAGGAACAAATCTCACCTCCTTCAACTCACGGACTACTCCATCGTGCATCCTAATCCGCACGGTACCTATCCCACAAACGTCACAGGATTGATCATTTCCCATGACAACAACGCCCCTGTCGACTTTCTCAAAAGATGCAAACCAGTCTCGCCTAGGGGTCACATGAAAAGTTGCATCGGAATCAAGCATCCAATCTGATGCATCCACATGGTTCACCTCCGGAGTAATCAGTAGAGAAAAGCACGAATCATCGGAATCATCGCCTTTCGCAATATTCATCTCATTGGCCTTCGGGCCCTTTTTCTTGTCATTCTCTTTCTCCTTGAGCTTCGGGCAGTCTCTCTTTCAATGTCCCTGCTCCTTACAGAATGCACATTGGTTCTTTGCTAATTGGTGGCGGCTTCTTGACTTTGACCTTCCTTTATTACCACCTTTCGGATATGGGCTTCTACCTCTAGTCGACAAGGCCTCACCTGAAGTGCTAGCACAGGAAGTCTCCTTGTCCTTCCTCCTCAAATCGTAATTGGTCAATGCGTTAGTCACTTCACTATAGCTGATAGAAGATCTCCCGTTCAACAAAATGAGCACGAATGTATCATACTCCTCATCGGGTAAGGAGCCCAACAAAATAATTATCTTGTACTCATCCGATATCTTCTCATCAACATTCGTCAAGTCCGACAACAACTTAGTGTAGTTGTTCACATGAGCCGCTAGCGAGGTGCCTCTGGACATCTGAAATCTGAAGAGTCTTCGCAGCAAGTGCAACTTGTTCTCAACACTCTTCGTGAGATACTTGTTGAGAATTTTCCACATCTTTATTGTAAACGTCACCCCAATCACATCATATTTCAGCTCATGTTCCAAACAGGACCTGATCACCCTACAAGCGTTCCTATTCATCTTTTCCCATATCGTCTCATCATATTTAGGTGGCCTCTCGTGGACCATGATGGTCTCTTCTAAATTCTGAGCATTGAGCGCATCCTGTACGTCGCTCATCCATAAACCAAAGTTGATTTTGTCATCATATTTCACCACGCTAATCTTAGTGTTCTGAAAACCAACTTGTATTATACTCGCCATCGATTTGCTGCTTTCACCTTCTTCTCCCATTGCAAACTAACTTCAAATTGTAGAGAAAGAACAAATTTGACAGAATTAGGAACCACTCAACTGAATCCTAGATCGGATTCCAAATAGATCTCCTATCCACACGAGAAAAGCGAAATCTCCAATGACAACTCCTAATGCTATCTCCACCGAAGCCTAGAACTCCAAGAACCAAGCTTCACACAAAATCTTCTTCCACCAAATCCAAAACACCCTAGATCTGAAATCTGGGCTCTGATACCACCTGTTGCGCGCAGCGGAAATTTCGACAGCACTTCGGCAGCACAACAAGAGAGTCAGGTTGTAATAAGAATTCCCGTCTCACCAAGGAAACAAGAATCTGAAGCGAATATCTAAACAAAGTGAGATATCGGCTCTTTCTCTCATCAGTTCTAGGACTGACTTGTCGAGGGATCCTAAAAGCTATTACAAATCACACAAATAGCGATACAACTAATTTTACGTGGTTCGGTAAATTGCCTACGTCCACGGGGTAAGGAGGAGGGAGATCTACTAATAGAAGGAGAGAATACAACTAGGGTTTATAATCACTCACAAACTAAACCCTCAAACAAACTCTCAAATCCCTCACAATATCTCTCTACAAAAAGGCTGCACAAAACCCTAGAAGGGACTGCTTAAAAAACACTTTTTCTTCAAACAAAGGACCCGTAGCCGCAGCCAAAAATCTCCTGCACAGCTTCTCTGCCGCAGCCGCAAAAGAGAAAAACCAAACTGCCTTGCACCGCTCCTTTGCTTTTCCCAGCCGCAAAACACACCAGCAAATCAACCTCCTTCTCAAAATCACCAAAAAAATACCTAGCATAGGTATTTATATAACAACTTAAGAATTGGGTGGGCCGACTTGAGTTCAAAGAACAAAAAACCAAGGCCCACGTGAGTTTGCCTCCCACGCGTAAACTAACAACCGCGTTCACAAAATCTAGCCTCCCAAGATTTCAACATATAGTGAAATAGGGAAGAGAAAGTAGCAATAGCAGCATTGAGCAGTGAATTGTATGATCTGATATCGTTGGGCATCCTAGAAAGGTTGAACACAGTGGTATACAATAATGGCTAGTTTAATTATATGGACATCTTAAAGGAAATCACATACATAGAAGAGCACTTGTGCAAAAAAATAAGCTCTCGATTAAGATAAAAACTGTTTATGATGGTTTTTATTTCATGCGCTAGTCATAATATTTCATGTATAGACAGATTGGAAGGAGCTGTGTGTGTAGGTATGTACATGTGTACGTGTATATATATTATATATTTATATACGTATGTACATGTGTACGTTATATATTATATATTTATATAGACAAGCAAACTCATTCACCTGAGCTCACTCACACGCGAGCCCACATATTGAGCAAAGTATGCTGTCAGTAGTGATAAGAGTGATGATGTGGATATGCACTGATGTAATTAGCAGGATGAGCCTTGTCACTTTTTTGTCTTGGTACATTTAGGGCCCATTTGGATTAAAGGAATTAGTAGAAGTAACAAGTACATAAAAGAAGTAACTTAAAAAATTATGAAGTCGGAAGAATTGAAAGTATTACTTTTTTTATTTGTTAATTGTTTTACATATTTTGGGAAGTAGAAGAAATAATACTACTTTTCATTTACTTCTCTTTGTTTGGATAGCAATTGGAAACATCATTAGGAAGAGAGAGAGAGAGAGAGAGAGAGAGAGACATCATTAGGAAGAGAGAGAGAGAGAGGATCGTTTGAGATTAGAGGAATATCCACGTAATTAAAAAATATTCCTAAATCGATGCACATCTTAGCTACTTCTGAGGTATTTCCGAACCTTGAGGAATGAAAAGCGATTTAAGAAGTAGAATGCCACATAAGCGTCACACTATGTTACCCCGACACGGCCAAATTGGCCCCGTACCCGTGTCGGGTACGTTTTGGGTGCGGATCCGCACCCAAACGGCAGGGACACGGCGATTGAAGGCGTGAAGGGGAAAAAAGTTACGAACCTGAAGAGGGAAGGTAGTCGTGGGAGGAAATGACGATCTTCGAGGGACAACGAGCTTCAAGGGATGACGAGCTTCGAAGGAGGAGTCGACAACGAGCTTCGAGGGAAGAGTCGACGACGAGATTGGAGGGACGACGAGCTTCGAAGAAGTGAACGACGAGCTTAGCTTCGAGGGAGAACATTGAAAACCCTAGCCCTAGATCTCCTTGGACTCGGATCTGAAGGAGGAAAGAGGAGAGGAGCCGATCTCTTGGATCAATCTGAGGCGGCGGATAGGAGCAAAGAGAAAAGCTAGGGTTTTCTTTTATGTTTTAGTTAGAGGGATCTAGGAAAGTTGATATATATATATATATATATATATATATATATATATATATATATGAGCCGTGTCCCCGTACCCTACTTTTTACAAATTTGCCGTGCCCCGTACCCGTACCCGTACCCGTACCCGTGTCCGTACCCGTACCTATGCAACCTAGGCGTCACATCATCATTTTAGGAAGCATGTTTCTATAGAAATAAACAATCTTTTTTGCTCGAAAAATAGAAAAAGTCATCTCTACTTCCTGTATTTCTACTACTTCATATTTGCTTCCTGTGCAAACAAATAGGCTGTTGACAAAAGGGGCATATGTCCCCCCCTCCCCCCAAAAAAAAATCTTTCATAATAGCAAACTTAACAACCCCCCTCCCCAACAACAAAAAAATAAAATAAAAACCCAAAGAACCCCCATCCTCGTGGAAAAAAATCTTCAAGTTTGAGTTTGCGCCCAAAGTTAACAATGGCAATGACTAAATGGTGGAAGTGTTAAATGAAGAAAATAACCTCTTCCACCCTTACCCAAAAAAAAATAACAAAATCTGGTTGCAAGGAGCTATAGTCCTCAATAGAGGCTCTATACGAGTTCTGCAAGAAGACCTTCACCTCCTCGACCACACGTCCTCATGCTATCTGCAAGCTATGTGCTCTAATGGGTATGTCCTCAATCTCCCATTTTCCTCTCATTCCTCTTCCGTTTCTCCTTGTGACCCGTGTTCTTGTTTCTTTGAGTTTGATCCTGGGTTTTGTCAGTTTTGAAGTAATTTAGTTGTATTTGTACCAATTTTTTGTTTGAGGTCAATTGAATGGTAAGTTTTTGAGCTTGCATGTCATTGTTAGCTTTTTTTTTGACAAGTTAAAGTTCATACCAAGAGTTTGGGTAATGGAACGTGAGATTTTTACACAGTTTTAGAAGCACATGACTTGTCTAATTAAGGAATAAATTGAGGATGATAGGAAAAGAAATGATGAATTGAAGAGTTTAAGAGATGATGGGTAAAAGAAACAAACTGGACCAGTTGAGAGTTTAAAAAGATTGATGGGTGAGAAGATTAGGAAAAGAAAGAAGAACCATGCATTGGAGCTCCTCTTAATTAACATCATATTTAAACACGTAGGGGTAGTTTAGACATTTATATTTTATCAATTACATCCAATCTATTAAATATCGGATATCAAATAAATATTAGGCCATCAAAATCCATATCGGATTGTGGAAATTGGGGATATATTTGGGATATGCAAAAGAAAAATATCAGGGTGTCATATCAAATGATGTTCATACATAAGATAACATCTAAATATGCATTCTAAACATAATAAATTACATCATGATATACGTTTAGGGTTTGGGAGAGCCGAGGGTGGAGAGATTTGTGAGACGGGTTATGACTTTTGTGGGTTCGGGTTCTTAAGCCCGATTCAAACCCAGAACCACAATTAAAAACATCCTGATTTTTGCCGATATCTTCAAGGTATATATATCAGCTGATATTTCTGATATCGGCCTATATATTGGAAAAAAATTCCCCAAAAAGGGAAGACATTATAAAACCATAAATATAGTTGCGATAAGGTCCTTTACTCGATGTATCGGCCGATATTTAATACATTGATTATTTGATTATATCGCAGAAAAATAATGAATATTTTGGGAAATATTCTTTTAACTATTTGAGGCATGC
>NC_033800.1:117336276-117344141 GCF_001876935.1 Asparagus officinalis
GCTTAATTTTATGCAAATATGTTTGAAACATTTGGGAGGTATGTAGGCAAATTATCGTTAGCAAAATTAGTTAGCACCTTATACTCGTTTTCTCCATCATATGTGTGGTTTGTGAATGCACAGTGCAGCTGCTATGAGTGTGGGTGTACTCATTCTTGGAAGCAGTAAATCATATTTCAGAATGCATTCATGTTTCCGCGCCTTTTAAGTTTCAGTGATAGTTGTTTATTTTGATTTTCTT
The DNA here is from genome assembly GCF_001876935.1 of Asparagus officinalis. Taxonomy (NCBI): domain Eukaryota; kingdom Viridiplantae; phylum Streptophyta; class Magnoliopsida; order Asparagales; family Asparagaceae; genus Asparagus; species Asparagus officinalis. The sequence goes on from NC_033800.1 coordinate 117,336,518, forward strand.
AGCAATCTATCATTTTGCATTGGAGGGCAGTGCTCTCAAGGCCATAGAATTAACACAGCAACTAGTACCCAACTTGCTGGATGGAAATGAAGACTTGCATTTTGATCTGTTGAGCCTTCACTTTGTGGATCTCATTTGTTCTAGAAAATGGTGAGTTGCCAAAGTTCTGTACCAACAGATTCTTTATGCCCACTAAATGATTCATTCATTAAATGGCAGCACAGAAGCTTTGGAGTTTGCTCAGGCCAAATTGACACCATTTGGAAAGATAAACAAATATGTGGAGAAGCTGGAGGTATGTTTAAAGATTTACAGTTTGCCCTGCGTGTCATAATGCAGTCACATTTGCTTCATCATAATATTGTAACTTTTGAGTTCTTACAAACAATCTACCTACCTTTTATAATGTGTGATATCAGGATTTCATGGCGCTTCTTGCTTATGAGGAGCCAGAAAAGTCACCAATGTTTCATTTACTGAGCCCAGAATATCGGCAGAATGTTGCAGATGGTCTAAATAGAGCAATTCTTGGTATGATCTTTACATCTCATTTGTTGACTAGGCTAATTTTCTTATGCGTTTATGTGCTAATTTCCTCTTTGCTCTTAATAAGTTCGTTATACGGATCCCGGCCTAATCTTACCTCTTCCTTATGGTTAATGTCAGCACATGCTAATCTTCCTAGTTATTCTTCAATGGAGAGGCTGATTCAGCAGGCAACAGTTGTTAGGCAATTCCTTCATCAGGAAGCTGGCAAGGTATATAATCATGTGTCTTCATTTTTTTTGTTAGTTACGATATATAAATCTTCCCCTCCCACCTCAACCTTATTTTTCAAGTAAAGAATAAGTCGGAGTGAAGGAAGTCACAACTATCTCTATGTGCCAGCTTAAGTCGTATATTCCGAAATTTTCCTCTTTTCTGAGTATCTTCTCAGATGGTACTAGAGCATTATCTCCTTGACAATATTATCTGGTGAACAAATAAATTTTACCCTTGCATTGAATAATCAGTCTGCTTCTGCTTGCGAATATATCGGTATATGTAAACATAGTTATACTTAAATTTGTGCTAGCAGGAAGGTCCTCCACCATTTTCTTTGAAAGCATTTCTGAAAAGCTGAAGTCGGAAGAATGGCTGCTCATGTAGCTGGGAAGATTCATATTTTAAAACAAACTTGAAAATAGTTTTTGGTACTGCAAATGGGGTTTCCTTTTCCATCCAATGCCTTGTGGGCTTGTAAATGTTTTGTATCAATATTCAGTGACTTTTGTTCTGGAACTGACTATGTCGTCGTAGCAAAATATTTATACTTCTGGTTTGCTTCAGTATTTCCTGACTTGTATCATTTATTAGCACATTAGGTTTATGAAATGATTAAGGGTAAAAAGCCTTTTATTAAAAAAGGCATGTCGGTGGAATGAAAATTGAGGTGCTGAAAGTGAAGAAATGCTGCATCTTATCGTGCTTATGAAATGTCTATGTTGCTCCCCTCAGAATTAGAACACATATCCTTAAGTTTATGGCTAAATTACCAAATTGTTATTTTTATTCGACCATCTTTGCTAGTCTGGTATATTTAAAATTTTCGGCGACAACAACGTATTTTATTGCCACTCTATTTACCGGTAAGACACTTTTCTTAAAATTCCGGCAAGAAAATTTTTTGTAACGCCCTTACCTATCAAAATTATTAAATCTATGCCCAAAATTATCAAAAAAAAAAAAAAAGCATCCCCTCCCTCTCTCTATCCTCCACCTCCTCCTCTCCCATTCCCCTCTCCTCCCCTCCTCCACCTCCCCTTCCCCCACCAACGTCATCCCTCTACCCACCCTCTCTGGCCTCCTCTCCTTCCCCTCTCAAACCTCCCCTCCCAAAAAAATGCACCCCTCCCTCTCCCTCTCTCCTCCTCCTCCTCTCTCCCATTCCCCTCCTCCCTCCTCCGCCTTCCTCCCCCTCAACTCCTCCCCTCCCTCTCCTTCCCCTCCTACTCCTCTCCCCCCCCAAAAAATGCATACCCTCCTCCTCCTCCTCCTCGTCCTCCTCCTCCCCTCCTCCACCTCTCCTTCCCCCTCCAACTCCATCCCTCTCTCATTCCCCTCTCCTCCTCCACTCCCATCCACTAGTAGAAAATCATGTATTGTAGACGGAATATTCTAGACAGAATTTTTTCCGTCTAGAATGTATTAAACTAGACGGAAAAATTCCGTCTAGAATATTCCGTCTAGAATATAGCATTCTAGACGGAATTTTCGTCTAGAATACTATTTTAGACGGATTTTATTAATTATTTTTTAATTTTTTATGGTTCCCTTTATCCTAGACGGAAATTTCCGTCTAGGATAGTTTCCTGTACGGAAAAAATTAAATTTTTTTTTTCCATTTTCGCGGTTTCAGTTTTGGAAATCCCGCGTTTCCAAAAATCAGCCCCTTTCTTATTTACGAAAAAAAATCCCTTAAAATATTCATCCCCTCTTTCAAATTCCCAGCTAAAAAATCTCACCCCAACCCTAAAAATAGGACCCCCACCCCCGACGTCCCCGCCGCCGCCGCCTCCTCCTCCGACGGCTGTCAGAAGATCAAATCAAATCTTAGAAGCGAAGGTTTTGATCCGATCGAGGCTAAGAGGCGCTGAAACTCTGGAAGAGAAGGTTTTGATCCTTGATTCTGAAGCTAGGGTTAGGGATTTCTTGGGATCGAGGAAGGGATGAGTTTCTAGGGTTTTGGGGAAGCTGGAGAGGTCGGAGGTTGTTTGATCAAGTGTTTGATTGCCGCCGGCCAGGAGCACGTGCTTGATGCGGTGGCGGAGCACGGGGGCTAACTGAGGGCGGCGTGCTGAAGAGGGCGATGCGGGTTTTGGGGGATATGGTGGAGGGCTGGAGCTTGGATGGGGAGCAAGCTCGGCGAGAGAGCGGAGGGGATGAGGAAATGAGGAACCTTTTGAAGACCTTGGGGGAGGTTGAGCAGTTCTATGATTGCATTGGTGGAATCATTGGGTGAGTCTCTTTAACTGTAATTTCTTTCTTTGCTAGGTATTATTGCTTTGTCACTGCACATGGCTATACTTCATACTTGATCAATCTTCATACTTGATCAATCTTCTGTTTTCCTGGAGAATTCAACATTAATGTAATGGAGTTTCTTGTTTTGGAGTCCTAGAAGTTAGGGACTTGAATGCTAGGTCAATAAATTTCAACTAATGTATTCCATCGAGACTTGAAACCCAAGAATATACTTGCCAATGCAGACTGCAAGTTGAAAATCTGTGACTTTGGACTTGCTCGTGTTTCATTCAATGATACCCCATCAGCTATTTTTTGGACTGTATGTGACTCTTCCTGTCAGTTGTGTTATTGGGCTGTTAATTTGTTAAAGTGTTTTTCAGTGTTTGTTATGTTTAACGGATATAAGTGATCTGGGATTTTCATGTTTCTTTCTTTGGTTATATTGTTGGTTCATGTGCTACACCTTCTTTTTTAGGATTATGTTGCAACTCGGTGGTATCGGGCTCCTGAACTATGTGGTTCATTTTTCTCTAAGGTGAGAACTAATTCAACTTTGTGTATACATAACATTTTTTGTACAAATAAAGGTGTTGCTAAGAGGGGCATAGATTTTCTCTAAGTTTAGACTATCCTACCTTATATGCACGTGATTAATTTTCTTCGGTTTAAGTCCATCAATCCAATTTAATATATGAAAACATTACCTCCATACTTTTACACAAACCTTTGTCACATCAACGGATAGCGGTATCATACATGCTCTTGTGGAGTTTTCTCGACTGAAATAACTTTGAACCAAGGTTCTTGCATTGCCTGTGATAGCTCAAAAACAATTCTCAGATGACATAGGTCCTTATCAGGAAAATAACCCTACTTATAATTTGTTTGATCATGAATTTTTTGCTACAAGAGCAAATGTGGCTCCATATCATCCTAATAAAATATTCCAGATTTAAGAAAGCTCTCATGAAATAAGAAGCGAAAAATACTGAAAGTGTGTATTCATATTTGGGTGGCCATATCTAAATTGCAATGCCATTTATTCTACTCTAGCTACGAGAATAAATAATTATTACACTTGGGGTACTGCTTGGCATATGTTTTAAGGAAGAGGGATCAAGTAGAGTCTTTAAATTAAGACTGGTTATGTTAACTCCTGTGTTATTATTATGTTTCTCAAATTAAGACCTGTTTACCCACTTTGTGTAAATTTTGCATATTTGGCCAGTTAAGGAGTAAGCCTCCATCCCTCACTTATAATTTCTTAGTTTATCCTATTTTTAAGTTGTGCTGCACTTGTTTTATATCATTCACATTTCTCGCATGTATCTATAACTTCATTCACTATTGACGAAATGAATTTATCTCGTCCAATTAATGTCCTTTTATCTTTGTTAACCAAGTGATAAAGATACTTTCAGCTTCCAGCCAGGAACCAACACCTTCAGAATACGGCTATAAAACTGCTGCAATATGCTAAGCTTGATTTTTGTTATATTTGGTTTGCAATATACTCCTGCAATTGATATTTGGAGCATAGGATGTATATTTGCAGAGGTATTAACGGGAAAACCATTGTTTCCTGGGAAAAATGTCGTGCATCAGTTGGATCTCATGACCGATCTACTTGGAACCCCTTCACCTGACTCCATTGCAAGGGTTGGTCTAATATTCCCTATTTTCATTCTATGTTCATCATAATTATAATTTGCTTTTATCTGCTATCTTTACTTTCTGAGTAATCTTAATTATCTCATTCTATGTTCATCATAAGTTTTGTTGGTGTTGTTTTAGCTATATTTTCCCGTTTCCATAGGTACATATTATTTTACCATTTTGTATAGGCAGACTTGTGACACTCAGGATGATGAGGAAGAAGGTGAAGAAGAGAGCTTAAGTAAATGTATAGGGAAGGAGTTGAAGAAGCTTCTGCAGTGTCATAGCCATTGTAAATAATTTATGTAAAAGTTTGTAAACAATCTATGTATCTCTCTACTATTTTGATGAATGTATTATTTGAATATAATTGGATTTGTGTTTAAATACACCAAAAAAAAATTCTGAAAAAAAAAAAAAAAAAAAAAAAAAAATTACTGTAGCATAGTATCCTAGACGGAAATTCCGTCTAGGATGCTTAAATTCCGTCTAGAATACTTTTTTAAAAATTTAAAAAATAAAAAAATTTAAAAAATCAAATTCCGTCTAGAATGAGATTTCTAGACGGAATTTTTCGTCTAGAATACTTATTCTAGACGGATTTTTTTTCCGTCTAGGATAAATTATTCTAGACGGAAATTCCGCCGTCTAGAATACTTATTCTAGACGGATTTTTTTTCCGTCTAGGATAAATTATTCTAGACGGAAATTCCGTCTAGAATAATCCGTCTAGGATGTATTCTAGACGGTTTTGAATTCCGTCTAGAATATTCCGTCTAGGATGTATTCTAGACGGAATTTCCGTCTAGAATAATACATACTAGACGAAAATAAACTAGACGCGTATTCTAGACGGAATTCCGTCTAGAATACGCATCCTAGACGGAATTCTGGGTATCCTAGACGGAATTTTCCGTCTAGGATGCCTCATTTTTTAGTAGTGATCCCCACCACAATCCTCGCCTTCCCCGAGCAATTCGTCATCACCTCCTGATCCTGCCCCTCCCACTCCTTCCCCTCTAACCTCCTCCCCTTCCTCTCCTCCATTTTCTCCTCTTGCTAGAATTTTCAAGGGAAAGGGTGTGAATTTAAATTTTTTGAGAGGTTAGGGAGGTAGAATAAATTTTTTTGCCGGGATTTTAAGGAAAATGGTCTTATTGGTAAGCAGTGCCTTAATAAAATACATTGTTGTCTCCGGATTTTTTAAATATACCAAACTAGCAAAGAGGGTCGAATAAAAATACCAATTTAGTAATCTAGCCTTAAGTTTATAGATGTAACATCATCTGTACATATTGTGGTATGATAACATTGCTACTTGTACCCTCCATATTGGCACTTACACAATAAACAAAAAAAATATTGGCGCTTCCACTAGTGTGAATCTCGCAGTGACGTTACTTTTATGCCTCGTCAATTACATGGCAACTTTTTCTTTTTTACCCAATCAAATTAACAAGGACAATTTTTCAAAACCAACATATTTAGCAACTTAATTACAAAAAATGACCTATTTGCAACTTAAATATCAAAGTCGACCCGGTTTCAGCGAACTGGCTGAAACTGGGTGGATTTTGATAAAAAATGTTATGAAACTTTACGGGACTTGAAGTCCCGTGAAGTTTCGTAAATTATTTCGCTAAAATCGATCCAGTTCAGCCAACTGGCTGAAACTGGGCCGATTTTGGCAATTAAATTGAAATAGACCGATTTTTTGTAATTAAGTTTCTAAATGGGTTGGTTTTGAAAATTTGTCCAATTAACAAATGCTAACTTATCATCTCGCGATTTCCATGTGTCTCAACCTAAATTGGGAAATAACACCATGGCTTTTTGTTTTTGTTTTAGGAAATAATAACCCATGACTTTGATGAGTGTAAATGCTAATAAAATAATTTTAGGGGTATAAATTGTTATAACCTTGTAGCATCACCCCTCAAACTTTGTTCTTAAGAAAAAGGAAAAGTAGTGCTCTAACCGACTGATAGTTTTGAAGAGTTAAATCTCTCTTGTGGATTCTGACTATGGCCACTATCTCCGCTTTTATAGCATCATTGAATAAAGAACAAGGAGAAATAATACTATGCTGAAGATAAAAAGTTCTATTTTAAAACCTAATCTTCGATTGGCATCTTGGAATCTGCTTTATAATTACCGCTAGCTGACCTTAAAAAAAAAAAAAAAACCCATTCGCAACAGCATTGGGATTAATAGAGGAAACTTGAGCATTATGAAAGGGTTAACTCTTGAAAGGGAGATGCCACGTAGATTTCTTCCCCTTTTTATTAAAGTAGCTCCCTCAACTCTCTGCGTGTGCTTTAGTTGCCTACCCCTTTGATTTGATGAGCACATGAGGTTTTGATATGGGAATGAATCAATCACCCTAAAGTTTCTCTAGCACTAGTACGTCTTCACAAAGTCGAGCATTCTCTTCAGGGATTGAACCGTAAAAACTCACATAGCGAATATTTTTTTTTCCTTTAATCTCGTGAGTGGGAGTTTTTACACATGTTTGATAGTCGTTTGGGCTGTGCCAACTCATTATGCAATAGGGAGGGGACATGTGAGGTGTCCCTTCCCTTGGTCCCATATTTTGGGTCCCCGTAGCAACACTCTTTTGTCTTGATCGTCTTATCATAGTCTATTTACATGTCATATTGTCAGCTCCTCTTGATCTCTTAGATTTCTAGTCTCATATTGACTTATTGACACCGTAGATCAGTTTGCTTACTCTTAGGTTGTGAAGATTTTTTTTGATTTGCGGATTCAATTCTAGGATCGTACTCAGGCCAATATCACGTTAAACTGATCAATTATTCTTGAACGAAGAAAAAGAATGCGTGGTTCTATAATCATGGTCAATGTAAATTATAAATTTAACTGGTGATTTTGGATATATGAAATGTATGTTAACTTTCCTCAACTAGATCATATTTATTTATGCAGCAGATTAAGTCATTTG
>NC_033800.1:117344158-117370323 GCF_001876935.1 Asparagus officinalis
ACTCTTGTTCCAAATGGATAAGAGGGAACAAAGGGAACAGTTCATAGATCCACAAATGCGAGTTGAGACGTGGAAATAATTTGTCCTGCTATTGCTACTCCACAAGTCAGCAAGTGGTTGATAAAGATACTGTTTAATTTTCCCTTACATATATTTTTTTAATATTCTCTCTGGATGTATTCGGTTGAAATAAATGAGAGAATAAAGAAAAGGTGTTGAAGAATTATTAGCAGCTTGTTTCTGTTGGATTTAATCTAATAAATCTATTTGTGGGCACATTTGATTAATCAATGTGTATTGCTATCTTTCAGGATAACCCACTAAAGTGATCAATTAAGTTGGGTTAATTTGGTATTTAAATAAGTCATGGGGTTATATGTGCAGATACCAGGTTGTAATTGTGATTTATTGAGGGGCTAAATTACAAAAGTACAACATCTATAAATAAGGGGTTATGGTCCCTAACCTAGGGTTACATTCTCTAATTCTCTACACCCCCATCTAGCTAGAGAAATTCGGTTTTAGAGAAACCCTAAGGTTAGAAGATCATCAAAAACCCAAATCAAGATTTCATCCATGGATTCAGGTATAAGCTTCCGCTCTTTTGATTATTTGTTAATCTCTTTGAATTAATCATGGCTATATGGTTTTAGATCTCAAATTTTATGATGTAGATCTATCAGTTTCAAGATACTGGCAGCCGCAGCTGTATCTGAGGATGATCGGTGAGATGATGCGGATCCAATTATAAGCAATTTGTGGTCTAGTACAAGGTCACACTGTAATTGTCAGTGAGTTTTCCTTTTTATTTATTTCTGTTATTCCTTTTGCCAGAGAAATAGCTTTGCACTTCAGCCTTAGAAGATAATGGAAGAGTCAAAATTGAAGCAAGAAGCCAGATGAGGCGAAATGACGAGAAATGGTGGCGGAAACGACCGGTCCGACCAGCTTTCGGCTGATTTTCTGTCTGGGTCTGGTTTGTATTCTGTTTAGGTTAGGACTTCTATATGGTATTATATCCGATTTACGGGTTATAAAAGAGATTTTCTAGGTCTAGGGTTAGAAGAACTAAGCCAATGAGAGTTGCATATTTTAAAAGAGAGGTAGAGAGATCTAAGGAGAGAAATCTGGAGTTTTTGCAAATCCCTTTAGTGAGATTGAGAGAGGATTTGTTCTTTGTAATTTTACAAGTTTATAGTGAAAAGTGAAAGTACCCTAGAGAGGGGTGAATAGGGTAAAGCTAACCTAATCCGATTACGATGCCAAATTAAAACTTATAAAGCATTATCCTAGTAATATGATATACAAAAAGATATACAAGGATAAACAATGAGACAATAGGCGTGTTAGCGCCTGTGGCTAAATCTAGAATAAAACAGATAAATCTGTTAGAGAGCCGAAGTGCTATATTTTAAATTTTTTTCAAGTTTAGTTGTTGTGCGTTTATGAAACGTTGTGTTTAAAGCAATATTTGGCCTACTCTGGTGCAAAGATCCCAAGGCCAAACTGCTTCTAGGAACAACAATACAGTACACTGGTGTGCACCGACCAAGTACTGTCAATATCTTCTCGATCTATAAGACCTTTCGGTCAAGGCAAAGATCTCTTTGATCTGTTAAACATTTCGGTTCAAAACATTTCGGTTAAAACCTTTCGGTTCAGACAAAGATCTCATTGATCTGTTAAAACCTTTCGGTTCAAAAACCTTTCGACTAAGACAAAGATTTTTCGATCTGTAAAAACATTTCGGTTCAGGGCTCTGTTCCTTCGGGCACAGACTAAACATTGCATGCTTTCAAACTCTGCAGCAGCAGCACAACAGCTTAAACACTACAATGTGTTTTTTGTATATGCCAAGAGATGCCCCAATGGGCACTATTTACAGGCCTCTAAGGCCAACTCAAGAGTCATTTGACTGTTATAAATCATAATTACAATTATGATTGTAACAACAAATGATTTAATTGATGTAACTGCTGCATGCAGTTTTAATTGTTGCATATAGAAATATTTAAACACGAGGGTTGCGTTTCTATGGAACACGAGGGTCACCACCAGCCTTGCGTTAACGTGAGGGTCGCGTTCCCTCTCGCAAATGCGAGGCTCGCTCGAGCTGTGAATGCAAGGCCCGCCCGCATGCTGCAAAGCAGCCTGCATGGCAACCAACGTGGCGCCACCTAGCCCCGATGTCTCTGTGCGAAGTGCAAAATATGCCTTACAAAGCGCTACTTAGCGCCTTAGCCTGATTAGCCCTGATACCCGGCTCATTGGCCCACGAGCTCACGGGCCCACAGACCCACGACCCACGACCCACGACCCACTAGAACTTATGAGGGATTAATTGAATAAAAATAATTCTCGGCTTACCGTTGGCAAGCCTTGAACATAAGACCTTTCAAAACACCAAAACTTTAACTTTTCACTATGCTCCTAAAGATTTCTGAAAAATATCAGTAATTAATAAATACATAGTCTGAAAACTTATTTTTGGAAAGCGGTTTTGACCAAAAAATTCAACAATCCCCTACAAGTTTTTTAAACTAGTGTCGTGTAACAGTATCGTTGTTTCAATCGTTATGCATAAGGTAGATGTCGCAATGACTTGAATTCCCCTTAGACCAACTGAATAAAAGATAGATGCATGGTGTTGCAGAGACTTGAACTAGCACATGTCTAAAATTTTGTGATCACACAAGATCAAACTCATCCGTGGTAGTTTTCACTTTGAACCACACTTGTCTTTGCCTTTGCCTTGCACATTTATGGCCCTGTGCATGTCCTTATTTCTGCTAGGGCTCTAGGTATCTTTCCACAATACATCATAGGAGACGACCAAATCTCTATCCAGGCATAGGTGAGTTCTTAGGCATGTTTCCTATCAAACATCCTGCATCCGAGATGCTTTGAACTCATTAAGGCTTAAGAGTTATCCTCTCTCATGATAGGATTCTAGGTGAGTCCTTTAGGCATGTTTCCTACCTAACACCCCACATCCAAAATACTTTGGACTCATTAAGGCTTAACAGACATTCCCTTTACATGATAGGATCATCGGTGAGTCCTTTAGGCATGTTACCTATCTAACAGCCCGCATCCGAAATGTTTTGGACTCATTAAGGCTTAACAGCCATCCATTTTACATGATAGGATCATCAGTGAGTCCTTTAGGCATGTTACCTATCCAACAACCCGCATTCGAAATGCTTTAAACTTATTAAGGCTTAACAGTCATCCTTTATACCATGATAGGATTTCACTTGCAAATCTTACTTGACTTTTGAACCAATCATCTTATCATTAGTAGCGTAAGTTTTGAACTAATAACTTGATATAAATGGTAAGTATTTGTAAGACTCACCAAACTTTGCAAATCTTACTTGACTTTTGAACCAATTATCTTATCATTAGTAGCATAAGCTTTGAACTAATAACTTGATGTACATGGTAAGTATTTGTAAGACTCACAAAATTTTGAGACTCATTCCTACAGACGTCCTTCAACTATGTTCTTTTTTAGACCCTTAGTCAAAGGATCAATCACATTCTCTGAAGATCGGACGTCAATCATAGAGATGACTCCTTGGCAAATGAGTTCTCTCAAATAGCCATGTTTCAGATGAATGGTCCGCTTCTTTCCATTGAATATTGAGTTCGCTACCACAGCACTCGCCGCCTGATTATCACAATAGATAGTAATTGCGCCTTGCATTATTTAGACCCTTAGTCAAAGGATCAGCCACATTCTCTGAAGATCGGACGTTAATCATAGAGATGACTCCTTGGCAAATGAGTTCTCTCAAATAGCCATGTTTTAGACGAATGGTCCGCTTTTTTCCATTGAATATTGAGTTCGCTACCACAGCACTCGCCGCCTGATTATCACTAGTAATTGCGCCTTGCAATTCTATCAATGAAAGGTATCAGAGAAAACAACTGAGCCACTCAACTTCATCTCCTACAACACAGAGTGCGAAAAACTCAGATTCTATCGATGACTGTGCAATCATAGTCTACTTCTTAGACTTCCACAAGACGGCAGCTCCACTCATGGTGAAGACAAAACCCTAGTAAATCTGCACTCATCTGGTTCTGAGCACCAGCTTGCATGTGAATAGCCTTCAATTACTACCGGATATCCAGTGTAGAATAGGCCCAGACCTGTAGTTCCTTTTAAGTATCTCATAAATCTCTGGACAGCATCCCAATGAAGCTTTTCAAGATTACTTGTGAACCTACTAAGCATTCATACAACGAATGCTATGTCTATCCTTGTGTAGCTCATCGCGTACATAAGACTCCCAATGATCTTTGAGTACCTTAGCTACTCTACTGGTCTTCTAGTGTTCGGTCGTAGCTTCTTATTGTAATCATACGACACTGACAGTTCTGACAGGTCGTAGTAGCCATACTTTCTTAGCATGCTCTCAACATAATAAGACTGAGACAATCTAATACCCTCTTCAGAGTATATGATTTTGATTTCAAGAATCATGTCCGTAGTTCCAAGGTCCTTCATGCTAAAATGTGCTGAAAGAAATTTCTTGGTAGACATTACTATCTCCAAATCACTCCCGATGATGAGCATATCATCCACATAGAGGTAGATAACCACCATATTTCCTTCAGCGATCTTGATGTATAGGCACTTATCAGATTCACTGACTTGATACCATTGTTGCGAACAACCTCATCGAACTTCTTATGCCAGAGTTTCGGTACCTGCTTAAGTTCATATAGAGACTTAACAAGTTTACAAACTTTACCAGCTAGAGCATCAAGTCTTTCTGGTTTTTCCATGTAGATCTCTTCTGTAAGATCTCCATTGGAAAAGGCAGTTTTCACATCTATTTGATGTATGACAAACCTTTTTATCGCCGCCCATGCGATAAACACTCTGATGGTAGTAAACCTGCAAATTGGTGCATAGATATCAAAGAAATCTATTCCTTCTCTCTAAGAGAATCCTTTCGCCACTAGTCTTGCTTTATACTTCTTAATAGTACTATCAAGACGAAGATTCTTCTTGAAGATCCATTTGCAACTGATAGGCCTTGCACCTTCAGGTACATCCACCAGCTCCCAAGTGTAATTTTGGATCAATGAATCCATCTTATCATCTATAGCTTCTTTCTATAGAAGAACATCTGTTGACTGCATTGCTTCTTGGAAAGTTTATGGATCTCCTTTCATATTATAGGTGATGAAGTCATCTCCAAAAATTTTCTATCTCCTGACATGCTTGGAAGGTGGTTCGGTAATTCTTTCATCATTGACACTTTTAGTTTCTCGTGAAACTGGATCCTTTGGTGCTTCTGACGTACCAGCATTCTCTAATATATCTTTGAGTAAGTATTCTGCATCCTGAGCTTCAATGATCTCTGGTGCATCTGACGTACCAATATTCTCTGGTATATCTTTAAGCAATAAACATTTATCTTTGATAAACTTGTCCTCAAAGAATTCTGTATCCCGAGCTTTAATGACAAAGTTGGTTCCAAGGTTTAGGAATCTGTAAGCATCCTTATCTTCAGCAAAGCCAAGAAACACACACATATTTGTCTTTGGTCTGAGCTTAGGCCTTCTGATATCTGGAACTCAAACATATGCAATATACCCCCACACTTTGAGGCTATCCAAAGAATCTGGATATCCTAACCAAAATTGATGAGGAGTAATGTCAGTTTTGGAATGAGGTACTCTATTCAAAATCTAATTTGCCATCGGCAAAGCCTCTCCTAATAGCAGGTAGGTAGACCAGATGTGATTAACAGCGAATTCACCATCTCGATCAATGTATGATTCTTTCTTTCTACAATCCCATTAGATTGCGAAGAATACAGAGTAGTGGTTTTAGCAATGATTCCATGCTCCTTGAAGTATGCTTCTAGACCTCAATCACCCAATTGTGTCCTTTTAACTTTGAAATCCTTTGCGGTCAAGCCTTCTCATTCCAAAATCCACTGCACTCCATACTTGAATAAATGGCCAACATCGCTTCAAATTGCTCTTCATCTAATTCAGAGTTAGAATCAGAAGCTGATGATGATTGATAATCATCTGCATCAATATCGGTATTCATACCTATAAACAAATATATGCAGTTACAAATATATAATCAATTCTTTAGTCATCACAAGCATAGATAGAACACTAAAAGATAATCAAACGTGGAATAAGCACACATCACATTTTTTTCATAGAAATAAATAAACATAAACAAGGCAAAACATCTCATCACAAACAATAATAGATGAGCTACAAATAAATACATATGTCATCAACCTAATGCAAACAACATAAAATAAGCACATACAAATGTCCTCAACATAGTACAAATAACATGACTAAAGATAATTAGAAAGTTCATCAAGCTAATGCAAACTACTACAAACAACATAACAATACACAAATAGAAAGATAGTCTCTAATACAAGCACACATCATGGAAGACTTAACACCCACTCCTTTCTCTCATCGAGCATCTCTAGGAACGTTGTTCTCCATACTGTATCATCATGTAAGACATGTGTGGCTTTTAAAAATTGAGTTGAATCAACCCCTTCAAGAGCACTAAGTGCGGTAATACAATTCACAATCTCATTTGAACCTTCAGGAGGACCAATAGCACCACTAACATGACTATGCCCAGAAGTGGAACTCATTTTCCTCTCTCTCCATTCCATTTTCTTCCTATTACTTTCACCCATCGAGGTAAGAGCATCCACCATTGCTAATTGGACTTGTTGTCTCAATGGTACTCGTTTCCCCCCTACTTTTGACTTTTTCTTAGCCCGAGATGACTCTATTTCCTCCTCCTCCTCTTGCTCTTCATTTTCTTCTTTATCATCATCACTAATAGTAGGACTTTTTGTAGATGGATGAGCATTATAACCAGTAGCAGTTGTATCATCAAAAATAATGCACAACTTATCATAACCTTTGCACCCTTTCCTCCTAAAATATCTCGCATACTTGTGAGTCTGTGAACCAAAAGAAAAACAATGAACTCAAGGATTTGAAGTAATAAAATTGAGAAAATACACTAAGTATTACCGCATATAATTTTTTCCACACATCCTCTGTTGCGGATATTTGACCGGCGCTAACAGTATATCCAACTTCCGTGCCTGTCAACAAACTTTTTAAATTTCTCCATCATTGCCTTAATTGATTAAATTTGTTTTTCAATTGTTCATGTGTGTATTCCTTCCCAGTCTTCTTTTTCAACTCATCCTTAATGAATTTCCAAGCCGTCCTAGTAAAGGTAGTAGTGTGCCTATTTTTCTTTTTCACTTCTTCCTCCATCAGATCTATGAAATAAAGCTCTATCTCTTCAGGCCAAGTTCCCGCCCCTTGTGAAGGAGTAATCTCCACCACTTCTTCAACATCATGAATTGTGCTTGACATCTATCATAATTAACACATTATCAACCCAAAAAGGCATAATAAGAAAATACCCAAGGATGAGGTTATCTTCTAACGTTCAATAAGGTCTTGCAACTATATTACATGAATAGACTATAAAGTTCTCAAAAAATTCTTGTAGGGAGAATTTAATGCAACTCATCCTACCTAAAAAATATTCTACACAATAATAAGAAAATAATGCAGGATCTTTTGGTATCATCAACACAAATCAGACAACTATGCAAGACATAATTTTGACTCGTATTCCATATTCTACACAGTACATTATTTATTTAAGAACAACAATTTACAATTTTGTGCAGAGTAAATTTAGATCCAGAAGAGGTTATAAATTATGGAACATTATAACTAATAAGGAGAACAAAAAATTGCAGAACCCTACCAAGGATAAACTTGCACATCACCTTAAAGAAACAATATGATTCTTATTAGCAGATTTATAAGATATTATAATTTACAACAGAACCTCGCACCAAAAAGAAAGGTATGAACATGATGAAGGACTCCTACATCATATACAGCCATGTCAAACTTTCCAAACAAAAGTGCTGACATTAAATTCTCCCTACATCATCAAGAGAGACACTCGACAAAAACTCAGGTTATAGAACATATAAACAAGAGGACCACAAAAATTTACAATCTCCAACTTAGCAATCATTCTTGAATTTTCATAATTTATGCAACTCTCAATCATTATGTAACTCTTAACCATTATGCAGGTTCGAAATTGGAAGGGGGTTAGTGGGAGTTAATCAAGGGGAGAGGAGTGAGTAAATTATCATAAATTCAGAAAAAAGAAAATTTAATCAGATCAAGAGTTGAGAATGGAGGCAATAGGATCTATGAGAGACGGTGACGGGATCTAGAGACAATGGCAGAAGGGATCAGATTTGAAGCTTGGACGATGGCGATGACCATGACCACGATGACAGGCTTTGGAAGGTGGCGACAGCGACGGGGATTGGGGGATCTGAAGGCGACGGTGACTGCGCTTGGGGGATCTGGAGGCGACACCGACTGCGCTCAAATCTGAAGCCTAGGCGACGGTGACGGCCATGGCGACAACCAAGATTTTGGCAATGGTGGCGCTCAGATCTGAGAGGTTGAGTCGATATTTTGGGGGAAATGAAAACAACGGCCATTAAACACCTATTTTTTATTTTGAGAAACTCGTTAAAAGTTTGGGTTTGTTGTGGTTTTGGACAGAACAACATAACAGTTCCCAAACACGTTTTGATTTTTTTTAAAAACAAAACAGAAACGCCACAAACGCAATGGTTACCAAACGCAATGGTTACCAAACGCAACCTTAGATTCTTCGGGTTTTGGTTCTTCTTTTTATTAAATGATTTTTTCTTCTTCTTGGAAGAAGAATTAGTATCATTCTCAGAGTTAGCAGCCACCATGTTAGCAGACGCCTCCTGCTTAGCAAAGAACTCATTCTTCGTGCGAGTCCGAATCTCATCCTCGATCCGAATGAACCTCTTCAAATCAGACAGAGTCACCTATCTTTTTTTTCTATGAATGTCAGTAGAGAATGACATCCAAGATGGAGGAAGCTTGTTGACAATTGCACCAGAAATGAAGGTTTGACAAATATTGACCTTTTCATCCTTCAACTTCATAACAAACTTTTTAAGCTCTTTGACTTGAGGCAAAACCTCAGTGTCATCTTCAAATTTAAAATCCAAAAACTTGTCAACGAGGTGAGATTTGGACAACTTCTCCTCATCCTTATACTGGTCCTCCAAAGCATTCCAGATTTTCTTTGCAGAGGGATTGTTGGTGTAAACATCTGCTAAATGATCGGTCAGAAAGTTAAGGAGATAACTCCTACAGAAGTGATCATCTCTAGCCAAAGAGGCTTCAGACTCAGAATCTTCTTCAGAGTCGGGTTTCTCCTCAGAAATCACATAGTAGATTTTTAGGAGTTGTATTCCGAAAATCACTTTTCGACGCCATGCGTTAAAGTTGGATCCATCAAAGTTCTTTAACTTAAGACAGTCCACTCCAAGTGTCCTCGCAGGATCCATTGTAGATCAGAAATATTATTTTAAGATTGTTAGACTTGTGGTTAAATCTAGAATAAAACAAATAAATCTGTTAGAGAGCTGAAGTGTTATATTTTAAAATGTTTTCAAGTTTAGTTGTTGTGTGTTTATGAAACGTTATGCTTAAAGAAATATTTGGCCTACTCTGATGCAAGGATCTCAATGCCAAACTGCTTTCAGGAATAGCAGTATAGTACACTGGTGTGCATCAACCAAGTACTGTTAAGATCTTCTCGATCTATAAGATATTTCGGTCAAGGTAAAGATTTCCTCAATCTGTTAAACCTTTCGGTTTAAAACCTTTCGGTTTAAAACCTTTCGGTTTAAAACCTTTCGGTTTAGGAAAAGATCTCATTGATCTGTTAAAACCTTTCAGTTTAAAACCTTTCAGTTAAGACAAAGATTTTTTGATCTATAAAAACCTTTCGGTTCAGGGTTTTGTTCCTTCGGGCACAGACTAAAGCTTGCATTAGTTTAAACTCTGTAGCAGCAACAAACAGCTTAAACGCTACAATATATTTTTCGTATACGCCAAGAGTTGCCCCAATGTGTACTATTTATAGGCCTCTAAGGCTAGCTCAAGGGTCATTTGACTATTATAAATCATAATTACAATTATGATTGTAACAACAAATAACTTAATTGATGTAACTGCTGCATGCAATTTTAATTGCTACATGTAGAATCGTCTGAACATGAGGGTCGCATTTTTATGCAACGCGAGGGTCTCTACCAGCCTCGCCCGAATGCGAGGGTCGTGTTCTCTCTCGCGAACACGAGGCTCGTCCGCATGCTGTGAAGCAGCCTGCGAGGCAGCCAATGTGGCGCCACCTAGCCCCGATGTCTCCGTGCGAAGTACGCCTTACAAAATGCCACTTAGCACCTCAACCCAATTAGCCCCGATCCCTGGTCCATTGGCCCATGAGCCCATGGCCCACGGTCCATGATCCATAAGAACTTATGATGGATTAATTGAATAAAAATAATTCGGCTTGTCGTTGGCAAATCTCGAACACATGGCCTTTTAAAATACCAAAACTTTAACTTTCTATTACGCTACAAAGGATTTATGAAAAATACCAGTAATTAATAAATATATAGTTTGAAAACTTATTTTTGGAAAGCGGTTTTGACCAAAAAATCCAACAAGGCGATATAAAAACAAGCACAAGATGTAAAGTAAAATAGTGTCAAAAAACAATAGCAAACACAAGATATGATCATGGAGTTCGGTTAACTATTGACCTACGTCTCCACTCCTCACCTCGAGGAGATCTCCACTATCACTCAAGAACTACACAAAAACGATTTCCAAAGTTTACTAAAAACTTTTACAATGCACACGATGTCAATCACACAAACCTCACTTCTCTAAGTGTTGGACTACCCGTGTCAACTACCTCAAGTGTTTGGAATTACAACCTCTCCCTAGGATTTACAACCAAATCACTTCTCTTGGAATTAACCCGGTCTTTTTCAACCACTCATCTAAGTGTCCTTGTGTATTACAACGTGTTTAAACAATAAATACGAATAAGGGATTTTGTTCTCTAAACATATGAGAACAAAAATATAACTCTCTCTCAATGAATCACTTCCACAACCCAATTTTACTAGATATGAAATACTAAAGCTCAAGTGTGTGTGTGTGTGTAAACAATGAGCAAAACGAAATCAAACTCAAATGAATCTTGTATATATATGAGAATCAAATTATATAGCTAAAGGAAGGGTTTAGAAAAACTTCTCCAAAACAAGGAGAGATAAAGATTTGAAGATGAACGCCTCAAAATCGAAATTGAGATCCTTCTCTTTGTAAAACTCTTTTTCTAAATAAACACACTTGATCTTTCTAAAAAAAAACGTGGAGCTAAATGGCCAAACTCAGTTCTTACTTTCAAATAAGTCTTGAGGACTATTTATAGTCTCTCAAACAAAACAAATAAAAACTAGCAGTTACAGTAAAACCCGATCTGTCGACTGATAGGTATATCGGTCGACTACTACATGTAGAATCGTCTGAACATGAGGGTCGCATTTTTATGCAACGCGAGGGTCTCTACCAGCCTCGCCCGAATGCGAGGGTCGTGTTCTCTCTCGCGAACACGAGGCTCGTCCGCATGCTGTGAAGCAGCCTGCGAGGCAGCCAATGTGGCGCCACCTAGCCCCGATGTCTCCGTGCGAAGTACGCCTTACAAAATGCCACTTAGCACCTCAACCCAATTAGCCCCGATCCCTGGTCCATTGGCCCATGAGCCCATGGCCCACGGTCCATGATCCATAAGAACTTATGATGGATTAATTGAATAAAAATAATTCGGCTTGTCGTTGGCAAATCTCGAACACATGGCCTTTTAAAATACCAAAACTTTAACTTTCTATTACGCTACAAAGGATTTATGAAAAATACCAGTAATTAATAAATATATAGTTTGAAAACTTATTTTTGGAAAGCGGTTTTGACCAAAAAATCCAACAAGGCGATATAAAAACAAGCACAAGATGTAAAGTAAAATAGTGTCAAAAAACAATAGCAAACACAAGATATGATCATGGAGTTCGGTTAACTATTGACCTACGTCTCCACTCCTCACCTCGAGGAGATCTCCACTATCACTCAAGAACTACACAAAAACGATTTCCAAAGTTTACTAAAAACTTTTACAATGCACACGATGTCAATCACACAAACCTCACTTCTCTAAGTGTTGGACTACCCGTGTCAACTACCTCAAGTGTTTGGAATTACAACCTCTCCCTAGGATTTACAACCAAATCACTTCTCTTGGAATTAACCCGGTCTTTTTCAACCACTCATCTAAGTGTCCTTGTGTATTACAACGTGTTTAAACAATAAATACGAATAAGGGATTTTGTTCTCTAAACATATGAGAACAAAAATATAACTCTCTCTCAATGAATCACTTCCACAACCCAATTTTACTAGATATGAAATACTAAAGCTCAAGTGTGTGTGTGTGTGTAAACAATGAGCAAAACGAAATCAAACTCAAATGAATCTTGTATATATATGAGAATCAAATTATATAGCTAAAGGAAGGGTTTAGAAAAACTTCTCCAAAACAAGGAGAGATAAAGATTTGAAGATGAACGCCTCAAAATCGAAATTGAGATCCTTCTCTTTGTAAAACTCTTTTTCTAAATAAACACACTTGATCTTTCTAAAAAAAAACGTGGAGCTAAATGGCCAAACTCAGTTCTTACTTTCAAATAAGTCTTGAGGACTATTTATAGTCTCTCAAACAAAACAAATAAAAACTAGCAGTTACAGTAAAACCCGATCTGTCGACTGATAGGTATATCGGTCGACTAACTAGTCGACCGTTGGCTAAAATTGGAAAAATAAAATACTGTCGGTCGACTGAAAAACACAATCGGTTGAGTGTGTTACTGTTCGGTCGACTGATTCAATCAGCCGGTCGACTGGTCGACTGAAATAACAGTTGTTATAAAAAGCAGCTTCTGCCAAGTCGTCTGGTGAACTGTTCGGTCAACTGTCCAAAGGCCAAATGAGGGAAAAACAAAACACTGGCCGGTCGACTGTTCAGAGACCGTATGACTGACATAACAGATACATGAAACACTGAAAAGTTGATTTTCTAAATTCATTTAAAAATATTAAAACAACTCCAAAAATAGTAAAACTTGGGAAAATATTTATACATATGAAAATAAACATGTTAGAAGAGGAATTTCTAAAATAACACTTCTCATTTGTGAAAACTTATTATTTTGCAAAACCATCAAAAATACGAAATCGTTAAATAGATGAAATCATTTCAAACAAGCTTTGAGATACTTTTAAATGGATTAATAGATATTAGAAAAGACATAAAATAGTACTAGGAATTATAGACTTAATGCGATAAATATAAATATATTTATGTGGCTAAACTTACAAGGTGAAAAATAATGAAAGCGATAAATCGAAATAATGTGTATGTGTATGATTTGAGCTCTAAGTGTAAACACATAAAATAAAAACCTAAACTATAGACAATATACCCAGGCTGAGAATCTTCATGAAGCTTGATCTTGATAGTAGGTATGAAGTGCGATAGTGTGTCTTTGACTTGAATGACAAATGCTTCCTTCCAATTTCCACTAACCTCCAATAGGATGTCATCGTTAATGTGCAAATCCATCCAACCTCCAATAAGATGTTTGTCTAGGATACCTAGCGAGCAAGCACAAAGACTAGAGAATGATGTTAGGAATTGTTTGTTAATCATTAAAAATAGATCAGATAATAGGCTCATAAATATGAGACCTAACAAAAAGACTACAAGAAAGGATCAACATTTCTGAAGGTGGCTCCATACAAAATTAAGATAGAGTTTGTTAGGCAAATTGCCTTGTATTTTAGCCCTAAAAGTCAATGGAAGAGTCAGAATTGAAGCAAGAAGCAAAACGTGGTGAAACTGCTACCAACAACAGTAAGACCAACATCTCTGACTGATAGAATCCTCTGCCAGTATACTAACCGGTCGGACCAGTCAGTCAGATGGTTTTTGGCTGATTTCCTGTTTTGGGTCTTTTTTGTATTCTATTCGAATTAGGACTCCTATATGATATTGTATCCAGTTTTGGGGCCTATAAAAGATGTCTTCCGGATCTAGGGTTAGAAGAACATAGTCAAGAAAAGTTGCATATTGTAAAAGAGAGATAGAGAGAACTAATAAGAGAAATTTAGGGTTTTTGAGAGATCTTTTGGTGAGATTGAGAGAGGATTTCCTATGGGATCTATATACATCACAAGAATAGATTATCTTTGTAATCTTAGAATAAAAGAAGACTCAAATCTCTCCCCACGGATGTAGGCGATTGCCGAACCATGTAAATCCTTGTCTTTGCGCTCTTGTTTAGAATAAAAGAAGACCCAATCCTCTTTTCTTCTCATGAAGTTAATCGAATTTCTCAAAAAGAACTCGTGAAACATTATAAAAATATGTTTAAATCTTGTATTTAACAAAGTGGGGGCTTGACCAAGCGGTATACGTCAACAAAACATGAAATTTTGAGATTGATTCTCCCTAAACATCACTAATTAGATTTAAGTTGATTAATTAGGGTTCTAATCCTAATCAGTTCATCAATTTCTCCCTAAACATCACTAATTAGATTTAAGTTGATTAATTAGGGTTCTAATCCTAATCAGTTCATCAATTAGCAATTACTAATGGTTCTAATTAATTAGGGTTCTAATCCTAATCAGTTCATCAATTAGCAATTACTAATGGTTCTAATCATAAAAAAAAATCAGATATTTTCTTCATTTAGTGTTCGGATCTATAGATCTATTCATCAAATTAGGGTTTAAATCATTAAAAACAAAAATCTAAGGGGATGAGTTTGGGAAGAGATGAACTTGCCTTTTGAATTTGTTTTGATCTGTCAAACGTGCGAGGAACTCGATCCTCTTTCACAAAAATTGTAGACCTCGCCCTTCTCATGATCTATGCTTCACGAAATTCTCCAAAAATTTCGAACTGAGAGAAATAGGGTTTTGAGAGGAGGGTGGTTGTTGCTCAAACGTGAGGGATGGAGAAGAAAAGAGGAGAAAGTTGGGTACACACACACACACACACACACACACACAAAACAGACCTGACCCAAAACCAAGCAAAAATTTTCCAGGTGCCGATCGGTCGACTGATCTTTAGGGTCAGTCGACCGACCTGAACAGTAAAGCAAACTCGACAGGTTTTATATATTGGTGCATGTTTAGGGTGAAAATTATTTTCATTGATGAATCCATTACAATTTTGGGCGTTACAATAAATTCAAAAGAAATAGTCTTTTTATAAGACATTTACTCAATAAAAATTTATAAGCTACAATTTCCTCAAACAAACTTAATAGACATTTATCTTCCGTTGCTTGCGTGAGATCTTTGCCTGTGACGGGGACGTTGATATCCATGGACTACCAAACGATCAGATCGATCTGGAGCTTCGTTGATTCGTGAAAAGAATCAAGAAACTGAAATGATTATCTCGACAACAATGAGATAACCACTCTTCTCGAGATCACAGCTAGGTACGATCTCAAGGAAAGGAACCGTGAAATGTAGATCTGACGAACTCTTCTTCTTTATACCAAAGAACCCGATCTGATCTCCTCCTCCTCTCCGAAATTCGTGGCTCCTCAGTCTACAATTCAGCAGGGCTTCGCCAAGGCTCAAGAATTCCAGATCTGTGTAAATAAAGGCCCTAGGTCTATATTTATAGGCTTTATGAACCCTGTTTTTGGATAAGAACGAATGATTTGCTCTTATCCTTAGTTGTAACCTCTTTATCACATTCTTGGATAATATTAGATCAGTTGAAACAAATTCAGGTGGTTAACGGTCAAAAAAATAGCTCAAATCTACGTATAACTGCTTTTTGGAGCGTGCGGACACCCGGGGTGTCTCGACCATGGCCGAGACACTCGTGGTGTCTCCGCTGAGGCCCGGGGCGCTGTTTTGCGCGTCCCATTTGTTTTCGTTGTATCTTCGTCGTCCGAACTCAGAATTGTGCCATTCAAAGTGCGTATGAAAGCCGACGAGGAGATCTACAAGCTCTTATGGTTGAATCACATGTGGAGTAGATGGGACATGTGGGGTGCTTTGTCTTTTGTAAGTGAAGCATAGCTTCCGATCAGTTCGTATCTTCGCTATTCTGTAGTTTCGTTGCTTCACACGGTTCGTCGACTTACTTCATGCATTCATCAACGTTAATTAAGTCTCTGTGACTCAGATAGTGATGTTCATCATCTTCTATCTACTTCGAGCTACGTGCGAGAGCCCGTAGGTAATTTTTAACGCCTACAGATACCCCCTCCAAAGTGTTTCAGTCTCATTTCTTTTATAGAAGGGCCTGAAATACTTTGGATATGATCGGTCCAACCTTCAGTCGGTGTGAAATGACTTGTAGTCAGCTTCGATCTTTGACTTCTTTGATTTTTAGTCTATTCAATATTTTGATGAATAGCTGAAGTTCTTCCGGCTCTGCGTTTATCGTCTGGCCGTCGTCGAAGTTTTAAATTAAAATTGGTGAGTTGGTTTTGGCTCATGTCGTTGAGTTGACTTTGAACTGATTATCTTCATCGCAATGCGTTGACTGGCGTTGACTCGGAGCTACGTGTTGACCAGTGTTGATCTTAGGGTTTCACATCGACCGGTGTTGACTTTCATCGTAACGTGTTGACTGGCGTTGACCTAGGACTACGCGTTGACCGACGTTGATCTTAGGGTTTCGCATCGATCAGCATTGACTTTCATCACAACATGTTGTTTGGCATTGACCTAGGGTTACGCGTTAATCGGTGTTGACCTTAGGGTTTTGCATTGACTGATATTGACTTTTTATTACAACGCGTTGACCGACGTTGACTTTCATCGCACGCATTGATCGGTGTCTACACATTTTATGCTCTTAAAGCGTTGGAGCGTGGCGATCCTAAATGTTGGGGTTGCAGGACCAACTGTTAAAGCTGATTCATCTGCATCAATGACTAATTAATGGAGCTGGTGCATCAATAACTATCACATTTATAGAATTTTTAGCAAATTCTCAGCCATCAACGAGTTTGATTAGCCTTTACCGACTACCATTTGAGTCGGGCTAACATGTAGGTTGTTTAAATCCGTTCTGCATGTAACGTCGTGCTAAAAGAGTTAACTCTTTTAGTGCTACGATATTAAATACGTAGACTTCGTCTTTCTCCCATGAAAAGACTAAACGGCAATGTGTATTAGACGTAGACTTAGGATTTTTGGCAAATCCTCAGCATTCAACGGATTTGACGTGCCTTTACCGATTACCGTTTGAATCGGGCTTGCATGCAGATTGTTTAAGTCCGTTCCACATGTGACGTTGTGCTAAGAGAGTTAACTCTCTTAGTGCTACGATATTGAATACGTAGACTTCGTCTTTCTCACGGGAATAGATTACCCGACAACGCGTGTAGGCGCTGACTTATTCCTACTTAGGCTTCGGGATAAAAGTCCCTGTGCGTGTGAGGCGTGGATTTTGGGAGTTGAAAAAAAAGCGGTGTCTTCTCTTGGGGCAAAGACGAACCTGATACTGGAGAGGAAGAATTTTATATTCTATCTTCAATTACAAAGGAAACTTAAAGTGGGATCTCCACTTCGAGGATTCGAGTAGGTGACACTAAGAGTGGGATATCCACTCTGAGAATCGAATAGATACGGATAACCCTAACTTTTATAGGATTGGATACCTGATCTGAAAATGATATTCCGACTTCAGCCCTAACTTTTATAGGTTTGACCGAAGGAAGTCTTCCGTTTATTGAAAGGGGAATTCCGATTTTGGCCCTAACTGTTTACAGGTTTGACCGAGTGGAAGTTTGAGACAATCCTAACTTTTATAGGTTTAATCGCCCAATTTTAAAGTGGACTTCTCATTCATGGAAGGAATCGAGAGGGGATTTTAGTTGTGGCCCTAACTGTAGAAAGGTTTGACCGAGTTAATCAGTGGGAGTGGGAGTACAAATCACAATGGGAGTGTTGACTTGTACAAATCACTCAGTAGGGGTTCTTGGTGTCAAATGATAAGGACTTAACACTAAGGGGTTTGACAATTATCAAAGATTAGCAGACTAAAATTCCAAGCATTATATCTGGACTCTAGCAATGGGAGTGTTGAGTGCACAGACACAGCGGGAGTTTGAGTGAATTAAACCAGGAAGAATTTTAGTGAACCCACCATCAATTAATTTGATCAGTGAGGGATTTTGTGGTGGAAGATTGTGAATCATCAAACACTAGTGAGAGTTTTTTGTGAGGGAAGATCGATCCAACGAAGTTATCAAATCTCATCTCAGCAAAAAAATGCTTGGAGTTTGGTGAATTTGATTTCAACAATGAGATACGTTTCACCCTTTGGACGTTCAGAGTCCAAATGGGAGTTTCTTATTCATTACTTTTTTGTAGTGACTGGGTTATCCCTAAGAATATACCATATAGCATTCTTTCGGGAACTTCCCGTTATATGGATTATCCACCCCCAGCTTTCTTTACGAAACTGCGTCCAATGAGGAGCACATTGTACTCAGTTGAATGATCGGGTTATCCTTAAGAATATTATGTGTAATACTCTCCAGGAACTTCCCGTCAAGGATAGGAAACAATTTAGGCTCATATACTCATTAGAGTATGCAGGGAGCAGTTTAACCTCATGCACCTGTTGGAGGATTGAGAATCAGTTTATACTCATATACTTTTCAGAGTCAATGAAATAGTTTATACTCGTGTGTCCTGTTGGAGTATTGAGAAGCAGTTTATACTCGTATACTCTTCGGAGTGATGATACAGATTAATTTAGCGTTATGACACCAGCTTCAATCAAGATTTGGATGCTATTATTGAGGGTGAAACAAGCCTTGGTGGGGTGAAGGATCCTCCTGTGGTATGCACAGTACTTTGGATCCGAAGTATTATTAGCTTCCTCCTGATTTGTGATAGGTGGTAGCTTGATCTTATTGTTTTCGAGGAGGGATTAAAAAATGGCCGAAACGTCTTCGTCCTTGAAAGAGTACTCTTTTTGGAGTTTCGGATCTGAAGTATTTCGCTGTCTCCAGGGTTGTTGTTGTGAAGTCTGATTAATGCTAACAACTATTATAGGTGCATTCCCCTTACCACGGGAGACGAAGCTTGAGTTCGGAGGGTTAGCCGTCGGTTAGCTTCTCTCGGCTTTCTTCCTTCTTAAGAAGCGTTCAGCCTGTTCTCCATGAACCTTCAACTCTTTCTAAGTCTTGGACGGTGCTACTCTCATAACTTCCAAAATGCCAATGGACAGGTTGTTATGACATGTCTGCAAGATGAATTCCTCTGTGACGGGATCCTTGCAGTTCATTGCCTGATTACGGAAGCGTTTGACGAAGGTGTCCACCGACTCTCTGTCTTTCTGCTTCTCATCGAAGAGTGTCCTGATTGACACCTTAGTGTCATCATCAAAGAAATTACTAAGGAACAAATTCTCCATATCATCCCAGCTGTTGATGCTCCCCGGTTTGAGACGGCGGTACCAATCGAAAGCAGCTCCGCGAAGGGTGCCGATGAATGACCAGACTATCAGAGATTTATTCTCATAAATCACACCCAAGTGGGACTTAAAGTAAATTAGATGCTGAGTGGGCGAGCCCTTCCAGTCAAACGGCGTGAAGTTGATCAGATTGAACTTAGCCGGATATGGAATTGATTCTCACTTTCTTGGGTAAGGATATAGAATACCAGTCCTCTTCACCTCTCGAGTAGATATCAGAGTGTTGATTTTGCTCTCGAGGTCTTTTATCTTTTTGTCCTCGTCTGCATCATGCTTTGGACGATTTCTAAAAGGAACAACATAGCCACCCCCGACATTATCATCTTCGGTAGGACCACCTCCAGCGTCATTATCTTTAGTGGGACCACCCCCGGTATTTTGGTCAATGGGAGGGTTATCTGCATCAAGGTGTTCGTCCGTGTCGGAATCGCCACTTGCCCGGTAGGCATTATTGTGATGACTGGATTCACCGATTTGACCTAACAAAGCTTAGATCCGTTGGTCATGCTCTTCCTTCATCCGCATCATGGTCATTTCCAATTCAAACTTGAAGTTCTCTTTTTGCTTAGCTAGAGAATCCTTAATGATTTTGGCCACTTGCTCGGTGTTGATCATGAACACTTCCCGAGCTTGTCCCACGCTAGACATTGTATCGTCGGGGAGGCGATTGCAGAACAAGAATCTGAGAGTTCATCATCGGAATGAGCTCCCTCATGGATTTTCAAGTGATCACTATGTCTGACGGCTTCTAGCTAGAGCCGAGATATTAGTTGGGCTATTCCCGGACTGACTTCTTTTTCTGGAGAAAAGTCGGGATTCGAACCATTTGTAGCAATCGTAGTATTTCTCTTGTCGACCATGTTGATAGTGACTTCAGGGAATTCGTTATCTTGACCAGTTAACTTTCTTTTATGGAAATGCATTGACTTGGGTTTCAATGCTTCAGGGGGGAGCCTTTGGAATATGGAGACCCTCTGTGGAGCGGTCTTGGGGCAACTACATTCTAATAATATTGTCCGGATAATTTTGGTACACGGACAGTAAGAGTCCGCTTCCCGTGTACTTCTCTTTTGAGATTTATTTGTACCCCCAGCCCGATAGTACAATTCATCAGCATGATTGCCGGAGTAGCCTATCATGTGCTGGCACAACTTCCCAGGTATAATATTATCATTGTCAGATGAATACGTTTCCTTCTGAGGATATAACGCTTTGTTAGCATTTTCAAGAGTTACACGTTTGGAGTTACGCCTTTGTAAGCGCGGGACCTCAACGGGCTCTTGGACTTCGACACGTAGTCCGAGATGGTCAGTAATAAGAGTTTTCCCATTATAGGAAGCTTTTAAATTGTTGCAAAAGTGCGTGCAACCCCCAGCTCGATGAGTTATTTGGGGTTCATTCACTGGGCCTAAGCGTTCTCTAATGGGAACCTTGCCTTGATCTTCATGCAAAGGACCTAGGCAGTTTGCCATTATTTTCTTGCCTTTAGATATGTCCATACTGTCGCAGAGCTTCACCGGAGGTGCGAGATTAGAAGGAGCGAGATCTGAACTTAACGAAAGCTGGGAACCAGCTTTGAATCTGGAATTGAGCGAGAGACACGACTGGTGTCTTTTGTCGGGTAGAAGCGCTAACTTGGCTTTAGGCACCCAAACCTGCTTAGATCTTGGTGGTCTTTTGAACACCTCATTTTTTTGTAATTCTTGTGCTTTATGCACAAGGATTCGGGTGAATGCAAGAAGTGCGCGGTTTTTCTGGATGCGCTCCTCAAGAGTAGAATGGTTCCGTTTGATACGAACTCATTCGTTAGTAGATGATTGGGAGGAGGTTCCTGAAGCTTGCTGTGACGATGGTTTAGCCATTTGGCGTCTCCTAGTCTTTAGATCCTCTTGGTAGCAGAGGCCATCCACTTGCTCCAGAGCCTTAACGAATTGACGAGAGAGACGTTGGCGGCGCTTTTGACGAGCCCTCTTCGATAAAGTTGGCACACCTTCAACAGTCAACTTCTTAATGGAGGCGGTGTCCAGATCTATAGCTTTGGCTTCATCAGACACCATCGGGTCATCACGAGATGCAACTACAGCAGCGACGGTGAAGAGATAGTCTTCTTGGGTCTTCAGATCTGAAGACCAGCGAACCTTCTTGGAGGAGGAGACCTTCTTGCACTTGCGAGGAGAGGTGGATCTGGAGGAGGAGGAGGAGACGTACTTCTCAAACTTCTGCTGGTCGAATTCGTATTCGGCAACTTTATCTACAGGGATCTTGATCGCTAGTTACGGCACAACAGCCTTAGCAGCAAGGCTGTTGGCTCCCACTGTGGTCGCAACTTATTTGGGGTAAAAAAAATTTTCATTGATGAATCCATTACAACTTTGGGCATTACAATAAATTCAAAAGAAATAGTCTTTTTGTAAGACCTTTACACAATAAAAATTTAAAAGCTACAATTTCCTCAAACAAACACAACAGACGTTTATCTCCCGCTGCTTGCATGGGATCTTTGCATGTGACGGGGACATTGATATCCATGGACTACCAACAATCAGATTGATCCGGAGCTTCGTTGATTTGCGAAGGAATCAAGAAGAAGCAATTATCTTGGCAACATTGAGATAACCACTCTTCTCGAGATCGCAGCTAGGTACAATCTCAAGGGAAGAAACCGAGAACTGTAGATCTGACGAACTATTCTTCTTTATGCCGAAGAACCCGATCCAATCTCCTCCTCCTCTCTGAAATTTGTGGCTCCTCAGTCTCCAATTCAGCAGGGCTTTGCCAAGGCTCAAGAATTTCAGATCTGTGTAAATGAAGGCCAAAGGGCTGTATTTATAGACTTTAGGAGTCCTGTTTTCGGATAAGAATGAATGATTTGCTCTTATCCTTAGTCGTAACCACTTTATCATGCTCTTGGATGATATTAGACTAGTTAAAACAAATTCAGGTGGTTAACGGTCGAAAAACGGCGCAAAACTGCGTAAAACTATTTTTTGGAGCGTGCGGACACCTGCGGTTTCTCGGCCATGGCCGAGACACTTGGGGTGTCTCCGCCTTAGCCAAGACACTTAGGGTGTCTCGGCCTTGGCCAAGACACTCGTTGTGTCTCCGCTGAGGCCCGGGGCGCTATTTTGCGCGTCCCGTTTATTTCCGTTGTATCTTCGTCATCTGAACTCGGAATTGTGCCATTCAAAGTGCGTATAAAAGCTGATGAGGAAATATACAAGCTCCCATGATTGAATTACATGTGGAGTAGATGGGACACGAGGGGCGTTTCGTCTTTCGTAAGCTAAGAATAGCTCCCGATCAATTCGTATCTTCGCTATTCTATAGTTCTGTTGCTTCACACGGTTCGTCGACTTACTTCATGCGTTCATCAATGTTAATTAAGCTTCTGTGACTCAGATAGTGACGTTCATCATCTTCTTTCTACTTCGAGATACGTGCGATGTAGGCGTCAAAAATGCTGATAGATATCCAAACATAAGAGAAGATCAGCCAAAAAACCACAAGAATTGACTTCATACTATCTTAGAAAGATCAAGACAGGTATGGACTGTCTCGCCAGCGAGACAGTGTTTGCTGTCTTGCCAGCGAGACAGTGTTTGCCGTCTCGCCAGCGAGACAGTGTTTGCCGTCTCGCTAGCGAGACAGTGTTTGCCGTCTCGCCAGCAAGACAGCTTTGATATGATCAAAAATCAATTAAATAATTGCCACCCACGTGTCCATTAACTGCCAAGGGACGTGGAAAACATTGTGAGCAAAAATCACGTGAATAACTGCCAAAATAACGGAGTTTGAAACGTGGGAAAGCGGTTACAGCAGAAACTGCTAGGCAGTTGTAATTTTCGAGACAGTATTTACTGTCTCGGAGGCCGAGACAGCAAACACGAGACAGTAAACACTGTCTCGCAGGCTTAACTTCTTCGTTTTGTTGTATTTTTCAGTTATATGTCCCAGAGGCTATAAATACCCCCCTAGGGTCATTACCGACGAGGATCGAGCAATTTGGAGCAGAGAGAACAGTAAATTTTAAGTTTTCGGTGTGATTCCTTGAGATTCGAGCATCGACTTGATCTTAAGAAGAGTGATCATCTTACTTTGATAAGATATTCACTTCAAATTCCTACTTCGATAAACGAAGGAAGAATCTTTAAACCCCTTCACAATCTGTGATTTGGTGGTCCACGAGTCAAAGCACTCCTGGCACATGCAAAGTCCCACAAAACAAGAATCGATAAATGATTTTTTGTGTTATTTTCTCAAAAGTTGTAATTTTCTCAAATTTTCATTATAATTCATTGTAAACGACCGAAGTTCAATAGAATTATTAATGGAAACGACTTTTGCAGAAAACAAACTGGCGACCACAGTGGGAGCCAACGGTCTCGCTGCCGAGACCGTTGTGTCGCAGCCGATCAAGATACCGATTGAATCCACGGTCGAGTACGAATTTGACCAAGCAAAGTTTGAGGAGTATTTATCATCCTCATCTGCAAAATCTTCCTCGCCTTGCAAATACAGAAAGATTTCGTCTTCTAAGAAGGTTTACAAATTTTTAACTCCGTCAAATGCTATGGGTGAAGACTCTCGCCTAATTGTTGCTGAGGATTCCACTCGCAACCTCTCTGCTCATAATGACTCTTCTCCAATTAAAGAGTCATTGAATCAAAGCCCGCCGGCACTAACGAAAAGAGCTCGTCAGAGACAACGTCAGCGCCGTGCTCGCCAAATCGCTAAGGTCTTGAAACAAACCGACGGAGTTCATTCTTACGCGGACCTAGATTCGAGGAAGTATCAAGTGGTCCAGTCGTCCCAACGACAAAACACTCACCTCTTTACACAACTCACGATGGAGGAATGGACTCTTGTCAAAAGAACTCGTTCGACTCTCAAAGAACGTATACAAAAGCGTTGTGCAAACGCTGCTCATGCCCGTGCTCTCTTACAACAAAGTCGAGAAAGGAAGAAGGAAACGATGGCCAAAGGATCACCAAAACTCTACAAAGTTTGGATTCCAAAGTCTGAAGTTGTGCAAAATCAGCATTCGGAGCCCGTTAAGACTCCACACCAGCAAGGGGGTGGTTCTAAACGTGTGACTCTTGACATAACCTTGGATCGCTCAAAGGCAATAATAAGTTGTCCTGAAAATGCCAACAAGGCTTTACACCCACAGAAGAAGACGTGTTCGTCAAAAGACATCGTTATACCTAGGAGGTCATACCAACAGACGATAGGATTTTCCGGCAATCATACCGATGAATTGTACTATCAAGCTGTGGGTGTGAATAAATTTCGAAAGAGAATTATTCGAGAAATAAGCTCTCATTGTTCCTGTGCGCGA
The DNA here is from genome assembly GCF_001876935.1 of Asparagus officinalis. Classification (NCBI taxonomy): domain Eukaryota; kingdom Viridiplantae; phylum Streptophyta; class Magnoliopsida; order Asparagales; family Asparagaceae; genus Asparagus; species Asparagus officinalis. The sequence goes on from NC_033800.1 coordinate 117,369,052, forward strand.
CTTATAAGAGCAGCATTGTCGGAATATGACTACTCCAAACGAGAAGCCATCCCGCAAAAAGTATCAGTATTCCAGAGACTTTTTACCGAAATATCAAAGCCCAAGCCGAGACATTTCCGCAAGAAGCTTGCTATTCAAGAGGATGAATTCCCTGAAGTCACCATCAACATGGCCGATAAAGGAAAATCTAAATGGCATTCAAATGAATCAAATCCCGACTATTCCCCGGGAGGAAAAGTCAATGCATTCAAATGAATCAAATCCCGACTATTCCCCGGGAGGAAAAGTCAATTCAAGAATTGCTCAACGGATGTCTTGACTCCGGTTAGGAGCCATCAGACATAAGGACTACAAGAGAATGCATGAAGGAATGTCTTCGGAGGATGAACTCTCGGACACTTGTTCTGCGATCGCTTCTGATGATACAATGTCTAGCACGGGACAAACCAAAGAAGTGTTCACAATCACTTCTGATCAGTTTGCTCAAATGCTTCAAAAAGCTCTAGCGAAGCAACGTGAAGAAATCAGAGCTGAGATGAAGACAGAGATGGAGTTAGCTATCCAACAAATAAGAGAATTGCTAGCTCAACGGCCTCAACCTCCTGAGTCTAGTCAGCGAGCTGAATCCAGCCGATAAAGTCATTATGGCTGATACACCTCCTAATAATAATAACGCTGGGGGTGGTTCAACGGATCCTCCCAACAATAATATTGGGGGTGGTTCAATTGCACCTCTTAATAACACTGGGGGTGGCCTAATTATTTCTGCTCAACATCACTCAAAGAGAGATGAAGATGAGGACAAGAAAATGTAAGACCTTGAAAACAAAGTCAATGTTTTGATGTCCGCTCAGGAAGTAAAGAAGACGGGTATTCCGTGTCCCTATCCAAGAGAATGGGATTCAATACCGTACCCGACAAAGTTCAATCTGATTAACTTCACACCGTTTGATGGGAAGAGCTCGCCTATTCAGCACTTGATTTATTTCAAGTCTCATTTGGGCATGATCTCTGGAAATGAGGCTTTAATGGTCCGGTCATTCGTTGGCACCCTTCGTGGGCTCGCCTTCGATTGGTACCGACGGCTCAAGCCAGAGAGCGTCAATTGCTGGGATGACATGGAAAGTTTATTCCTCAGCAATTTCTTCGATGATGATACCAAAGTGTCAATCGGAACCCTTCTGGATGAGAAGCAAAAAGATGGAGAGTCAGTCGATAATTTTATCAAGCGCTTCCGTAACAAGGCAATGAATTGCAGAGATCCTGTTACAG
>NC_033800.1:117371359-117397065 GCF_001876935.1 Asparagus officinalis
TTCAAGAGGATGAATTCCCTGAAGTCACCATCAACATGGCCGATAAAGGAAAATCTAAATGGCATTCAAATGAATCAAATCCCGACTATTCCCCGGGAGGAAAAGTCAATTCAAGAATTGCTCAACGGATGTCTTGACTCCGGTTAGGAGCCATCAGACATAAGGACTACAAGAGAATGCATGAAGGAATGTCTTCGGAGGATGAACTCTCGGACACTTGTTCTGCGATCGCTTCTGATGATACAATGTCTAGCACGGGACAAACCAAAGAAGTGTTCACAATCACTTCTGATCAGTTTGCTCAAATGCTTCAAAAAGCTCTAGCCAATCAACGTGAAGAAATTAGAGCTGAGATGAAGACAGAGATGGAGTTGGCTATCCAACAAATGAGAGAATTGCTAGCTCAACGGTCTCAACCTCCTGAGTCCAGTCAGCGAGCTGAATCTAGCCGCCACACTCAAAATGTTGTAGATGATAGTGATCCAGAAGTGGATAAAGTCATTATGGCTGATACACCTCCTAATAATAATAACGCTGGGGGTGGTTCAACGGATCCTCCCAACAATAATATTGGGGGTGGTTCAATTGCACCTCTTAATAACACTGGGGGTGGCCTAATTATTTCTGCTCAACATCACTCAAAGAGAGATGACAAGAAGGCCAACATGCAAGACCTTGAAAACAAAGTCAATGCTTTGATGTCCGCTCAAGAAGTAAAGAAGATGGGTATTCCGTGTCCCTATCCAAGAGAATGGGATTCAATATCGTACCCGTCAAAATTCAATCTGATTAACTTCACACCGTTTGATGGGAAGAGCTCGCCTATTCAGCACTTGATTTATTTCAAATCTCATTTGGGTATGATCTCTGGAAATGAGGCTTTAATGGTCCGGTCATTCGTTGGCACCCTTCGTGGGCCCGCCTTCGATTGGTACCGACGTCTTAAGCTAGTAAGCATCAATTGCTGGGATGATATGGAAAGTTTATTCCTCAGCAATTTCTTCGATGATGACACCGAAGTGTCAATCGGAACCCTTCTGGATGAGAAGCAAAAAGACGGAGAGTCAGTCGATAATTTTGTCAAGTGCTTCCGTAATAAGGCAATGAATTGCAGAGATCCTGTTACAGAGGAGTTTATCCTGCAAACATGCCACAATAATCTCTCCATCGATGTCCTAGAAACCCTGGGGGTTGTACCATCCAAAACTTGGAAGGATTTAAAAATGCGCAGTGAACAAGCTGAACACTTTCTTAAAAGAAAGAAAGTTGAGAGAAGCCAACCGATGACATCCGTAATCACTGTGAGCGCGAATCTCAATCCGAAGTTTTAAAAGGAGTATTCTTTCGAAGATGATGAAGCTCCAGCCATCTTGAAATACCTCCTCGCCAATGATAAAATCGAACTGCCACCTATTAAAGATCAGGAGGGAGCTAAAAGGACTACGGATCCAAACTACTGTGCATACCACAGAAGGGTTCTTCATCCCACTAAGGTTTGCTTTGGACTCAAAAATAAAATCCAAGCCTTAATTGACTCCGGTGTCATAACGGCGAAACAAGCCAAATAAAGATGGCCCCTTACTCCATTGGGTACACGAGTATAAACTGTTTTCCCTAACTCCAAAGAGTATACGAGTATAAACTGCTTCTTCATGTAACTCCGAAGAGTATAAGAGTATAAACTGCTTCTCCCTTTCCTCCGACAGGTATACGAGGTTAAACTACTTCCTTTATTTTCAATAACGGGAAGTTCCTAGAGAATATTATTCCTAATATTCTTAAGGATAACCCAACAATGTAGCCGAATATAATTGGATTTAGATTCGCCAAAGAGCTGGAGGTGGAATACCTCAATTCATTCCAATGGAAAGTTCCGAGATAATATTACTCCTAATATTCTTAAGGATAACCCAACAATGTGGCTGAATATAATTGGATTTAGATTCGCCAAAGAGCTGGTGGTGGAATACCTCAATTCATTCCAATGGAAAGTTCATGGAGAATACTACACATGGTATTTTTAAGGATAACCCAAAACTGATTAATTATTCATGGTGAAAACTAATCATCTGAATAATTTATTCTTAATCATGATTACGAACCTTCCACTGTGGCTATTTAATCATTTCCAAGATGATTAAAACCTTTCTACAGTGACTTTCAAAAATTCAATGACTTCATCGGTCAATCTTCCCTCACGAAACTCCCACGGAGTAATTGTGGAGCGCTTAATGATTCACGGTCCTCCACCACAAAATCTCTCACTGATCAAATTAATTGACGGTGGGTCCACCAAAATTCTTCACGGAAGAATCCATTCAAACCCCCACTGTGCCTAAGCTTTTAACACTCCCACTGTTGAAGTTCTGACACGACATCCAAAATTTCAATCAGCTGATCCATAGCGATTATCAAACCCCTTCGTGTTAAGTCCTTATCGTTTGACACCAAAAACTCCCACCAGGTGTTGTGTACAAGTTAACATTCCCATCGTTATTTGTACCTCGCTCCCACTTCTTATTTGGTCAACTTCCTATAGTTAGGACCAAAGCCAAAATCCCCTCTCGATTCCTTCTATGAACGAGAGGTCCACAAATTGAACGATCAAACCTTTAAACAGTTAGGATCGTCTCAAATTCCCATTTGGTCAAACCTTTAAACAGTTACGACCAAAGACAAAATCCCCTCTCGATTCCTTCCATGAACGAGAGGTCCACAAATTGAACGATCAAACCATTAAACAGTTAGGATCGTCTCAAATTCCAATTTGGTCAAACCTTTAAACAGTTAGGACCAAAGCTAAAATCCCCTCTCGATTCCTTCCATGAACGAGAGGTCCACAAATTGAACGATCAAACCTTTGAACAGTTAGGATCATCTCAAATTCTCATTTGGTCAAACCTTTAAACAGTTAGGACCAAAACCAAAATCCCCTCTCAATTCCTTCCATGAATGAGAGGTCCACAAATTGAATGATCAAACCTTTAAACAGTTAGGACCAAAGTTAGAATTCCATCTCGATAAATGAGATATCCACTTTTAGATTGGATAATCAATCCTTTTAACAGTTAGGGTTATCTAAATCTTCTCGATTCTCGGAGTGGAGATCCCACTCTTAGTTTCACCCTTCAGATTCTCGAAGTGGAGATCCTACTTTGAGTTTCTTTTGCAGCAGGAGATAGAATATAAAATTCTTCCTCTTCAGCATCGGGTTTATTTCTACCAACAAAAAAGAGACCAGGAGATAGAATATAAAATTTTTCCTCTCCATCATCGGGTTCATCTCTACCAATAAAAAAGAGACCATGAGATAGAATATAAAATTCTTTCTCTCCAGTGTCGGGTTCATCTTTTCACCAAAAAGACGCAACCCATCAACATTTTTAAATCCATGTTTTATACGTAGGGGACGTTATCTCAGTCCCTTATTAGAGATAAGTCTACGTATAACACACAGTGTCGGGTTGTACGTTCCCGCAAAAATGACCAAACCTATGTATTCAACATCATAGTACAAAGTCTAAGAGAGTTTATTCTCTTAGCACAACGTTACATGCAGAACGAACTTAAACAATATGTATGCTAGCCCGATTCAAACGGTAATCGGTAAAGGCTTACCAAATCCGTTGATGGCTGAGGATTTGCCAAAAATCCTATAAGTATTTATTCTGAGTAGGATACACAATCATAATAAAGTTTAAGTTCTGCCAAACTCAAGGAAGACACAAATTCAGCCTGAAGGCCACCTTTCTTCAAGCAGGACAATTGAACCCACCTCAGACACACGAGGTAAGGTATACTGTCTCGCGAACACAAGACATCATCAAAAAAGCCTCTCCAGTGATTGTGGTCGTATCAGCTCCAATGACTGGACCTACAATCAAAATCCCTCGGAGATTAAGTAAAAAACCGACAAATGTATAACGGTCCACGCCAGGAGAAACTCCGTACAGGCAGATGAATCGAAATCAATACTTGGTCTTACATTCTCTACACTTGGGCTTGCCATGTCCCAACGTCAGTCAATGCATTACAACGAAAGTCTACTCTAGCCAACGCGTCGATAATTCCGTCGAAACAAGGCTCAGGATGAAACGTCAGTTCAAGGAATTAATTCAGGGAGTTCAATCATGACTCAGATACAAACTCCTGACGAAGGTGATTAGTTCAAAGTCAACCCAACGACACGAGCTAATTCAAAAATTAACACGTCAGCTTCAGTTCAAGATTTTGATAACGGTCAAGCGATAAACGCAACACCGGAAAAATATTAGCTATTCTACAAGGAACTGAATAGACTAAAGGAAGAAGAGATCGGGAGTTGAAGCCATTTACGGATCCTTCTATACGATTTACTCAACCAAGCATTGAAAGGATCGTAAGTAAAATCTATCTTATCCAAAGTATCCCAGACTCCTTGTAGGCAATAAAAATTGCCTTTAAATCTTTATCAGAGAAGTTCAGAACAAAACTGCTAAAACCTCGCCCGAAATAGTAAAAAGGGGAAAAACACTGATAAAAAGGGGGAAACGCAGATATCTCCCAAACCGTAAGGAATTTGGCGAAACGGAGGAAGCGAACCAAAGCCTTTGGCTTGGTTCGGATGGCTCCGTCTCGTCAAGATAGGCGATTTTCATATATAATTCGTCTAATTCCGACTTACGGTTTGAAAGTTACGGCCTATTCTTCGATCCATGCTCAGGAGCTCTCCTGCAGCTCGAATTTCGCCTGCACGATCAAGACCCAAGTCTACCTGCACACCTGAACTCATCTGCAGACCCATTTCGCCTGCAAGCTCGCCTGCAGACCCAAGTTTGCCTGCAGTCACAAGCTCGCCTGCACACTCAAGATCGCCTGCAGACCCAGCTCGCCTGTAGACCCAAGTCTGCCTGCAGTCCCAAGCTCGCCTGCAGACTCAGCTCGCCTGTAAGCTAGCCTGCAGACCCAAGTCTGCCTGTAGTCCCAAGCTCGCCTGCAGACCCAAGCTGCAGACTCGCCAGCTCACTGTCAACTGCCCACTTAGAGTATGAGAACAGTTACATCATTGGTCAAATCCCACAAATCAAGGGAGAAAGCATGGCGCTCCTCACCTAGCAAGAATAGGGCGGCTGACAGGACCCCCTAAGTGGTCACATCCCACAGCTAGGGTAGCTGGCTTCCTCACCTCCATTAGTGGTCAAATCCCACGAATCAAGGGATGGCCCATGCTATCCCTTGCCTATTAAAACCCATCTTCAGCCAGCATGAAAGGGGGATTGGCTGTTGCATATTCTGCTGGCAAAGGCTCCTTCATTTGAGAACTGAAGCTCTGGCAGCAACTTCGATCGGATCGTCCAAGGGAAGCAGACTCGGCGCGAGCACCGAGCGAGGCGTCCTATCGCCACCGAGGAACCCACGTTAAACAAGGAGGGCTTTCCCTCCACTTCTGTTGTAAACATTTGATTATTAGTTTGTAATAAGCTATTCTTATCAATACAAACGAAGTTTCCTGTTTTTGGGAGATCAAAATTTACACCTACACTCCTCTATAAAAGAATGAGTCTGGAATACTTTGGAGGAGGTATCTGTAGGCGTCAAAAATGCTGATAGATATCCAAACATAAGAGAAGATCACCCAAAAAACCACAAGAATTGACTTCATACTATCTTAGAAAGATCAAGACAGGTATGGACTGTCTCGCCAGCGAGACAGTGTTTGCTGTCTCGCCAGCGAGACAGCTTTGATATGATCAAAAATCAATTAAATAACTGCCACCCACGTGTCCATTAACTGCCAAGGGACGTGAAAAACATCGTGAGCGAAAATCACGTGAATAACTGCCAAAATAACGGAGTTTGAAATGTGGGAAAGCGGTTACAGCAGAAACTGCCAGGCAGTTGTAATTTCCGAGACAATATTTACTGTCTCGGAGGCCGAGACAGCAAACACTGTCTCGGCCGCCGAGACAGTAAACACTGTCTCGCAGGCTTAACTTCTTCGTTTTGTTGTATTTTTCAGTTATATGTCCCAGAGGCTATAAATACCCCCCTAGGGTCATTACCGACGAGGATCGAGCAATTTGGAGCAGAGAGAACAGTAAATTTTAAGTTTTCGGTGTGATTCCTTGAGATTCGAGCATCGACTTGATCTTAAGAAGAGTGATCATCTTACTTTGATAAGATATTCACTTCAAATTCCTACTTCGATAAACGAAGGAAGAATCTTTAAACCCCTTCATAATTTGTGATTTGGTGGTCCACGAGTCAAAGCACTCTCGGCACAGGCAAAGTCCTACAAAACAAGAATCGATAAACGATTTTTTGTGTTATTTTCTCGAAAATTGTAATTTTCTCAATTTTTCATTGTAATTCATTGTAAACGACCGAAGTTCAATAGAATTATCAATGGAAACGACTTTTGCAGAAAACAAACTGGCGACCATAGTGGGAGGTTCTTAATCATGATTAAGTATATATATATATATATATATGTATATATATATATATATAATCAACCTCAAATCGATTACAATCAGATCCATTCATCTCAGAACGATCACCAACCATAATAAAACTCTATTATTATTTACAATAATATTTTCAAAATTTTGGGGTTTTACAGCTATGCACTCCAAATGATTGTGTCTTTTATAGAATCAAAAAGTTTGAATATGAACCTCTAACATGTTGCTCTCACAACAGCAAAATCCACTTAGCAGATATGGATATTCCATATGAGTTATACGTCCTATATACAATATAATTACCCTAGGCAAGTGAGTTATAATAGCATTTTTCATTCACATCGTTTAGGGTAAGATTTGATAGCGACCTTTCTTCAAAGAAAAAAGAAATTTTTATATTTGGAGCACATGGCGAAATATATCATAATCTTCCTGCTCTAATTTCGTAAGAAAATAATTCTTTATACTTTCAATTTTACTTCTATGATATAGAGAATGAGATATAAAATTGAATGAGAATATTAGATAATGTAAATATGAGTGAAACCGTAACTAAAAGTTAGTGTGAATATGAGTCAAACCACAACTAAAAATTTAATGGATATATTACAAGTAAATTCATATAAAAAATCATTTACGAATTGAATGATCATCTATCTTTTGAAGACTTCAAGATACTAATAAACAGAGATGTTGTACTAGATTAATATGTTTATTTTTTGTTAATTCCTCTCCCATCAAGGCTTGCCGACTAACTTTTAACACCTAAAATTTTTAAAAAAATAACATGAGTAATTCAGCAATTCATTGAAACGAGCAAAACCAAAGAAATCCATAGCAATAAACACAAAGGGGGCTCAAACACAAAAGAGAATCGACAATCAAGGTTTGATTTGATTCCATGATTCAAGTTACAAAATCGACACCCTCTTTGCCACCAAATCCAATCAAAAGCCCCAAATTCTCAATTCGATTTGCTCATTCAATTTGCTCCCTGAGCCCGCAACCTCTCTGTTCAAATGGAAATATATGTCAAGTAATCAAAAGAACCAAAGTCCCCGCTCTAAAACTACTCTAATTTTAGTTCTTTGTTAAATTCACCTTATTTCAAGTAATGATATCAACTCCGTTAATCAAAAAACTAACTTTCAATCATCGACCACTCACCGGAGTCTTGATCACGAGAACGTCAGCTACATCCTCCTCGATTGGCCGCTCGCACCGTCGAATCGATAGTAAGCATCAGGATCAGCGAAGCACAGAGGGAACGACAAGTGCCACGTCATAGAATGGGCCCCAGACATACAAGAAAACCCTAGGAATCGATGATCGGAGCTCCTCAATCTCGCCGGAGATCGGAGATGGGGACGAGACTCGGCGCTAAAACCCTCATTCCGATCAGAATCCGTGTCGGGTTTCAGCCGAGGAGGGGGTCGGGGAGGAGGGGGAAGGGGGAGGAGGAGAGGATGCAGATGAGGATGGAGGAGGAGGGGAGGAGGAAGAGGAACTTGTCGTTCCACGTGAGGTTCGAGGAGCCCACACGGTCGACGTGGGTGCGGAGGGCGGAGGAAGAGGACGAGGAGACGGTGGCGTAGGAGTGGAGGATGCGGCGTCGACGGTGGTGAGGGAGGGGGATGCGGTGGTGGGGGAGGGTGAGGAGGGGAGGTCTTGGGCCAGATTAGGAGGAGGAAAGGGTTTGGGTTTTAAATGGGGAAGAAGAAGAGTAATTTGAGAATGTTTTCTTGGGCAATGAGTTTTAAGGCTTGATTGCACTTCTTTTTTAATTTTAGGGTTTTTTAGTTATGATTTTCGGGCTTAGGGTGAACCAATTAAATTTGGTTCCCCCAAGCAATTTTCTCTTTTTTTTTTGAAAATTTCTTTAAGGACCCAAAATATGGGACCAATAGGGGGACAAGTGAGGTGTCCCTCTCCTATTGGATAATGAGTTGGTCATTATTAATGATGGCCAACTCATTATCCAATAGGAGGGGACACTTCACTTGTCCTCTAGCAAATATTTTTTTTTTCCCACCCAACACAGGGTAAACCGGAGGGCAATTCCGTCCACGAGCACCGGAGGCGGAGTCCTCTCCTGTCCCAGATGAGCACTCACCAAAATAGAAGAACTTTAACAAACGAACAAAAATAGAATAAAGAACCTTATATCAGAACCCAAAGCGGCCCCTTTGTCTTTCTCCTATCCCCCTCTCTCCCTCTCTCTCTCTCTCTGCCCCTCTTCACTCTCCCTTTCTCTCTCTAGCAATGACCAGCTCTTCTGCCCCTTCTCGCAAAGTAATGATCTTTTTCTCTCCTCTCCCAAAAAATTTCAAACCCTAATTTGATTTCTCTATCGATTGCAGGCCCTAAGCAAGATCGCATGCAATCGTCTCCAGAAGGAGCTCGTCGAGTGGCAGGTCAATCCCCCCGCCGGATTCAAGCACAAGGTCTCCGATAACCTCCAGAGGTTAGGGTTACGATTTAGGGTTTTGTTATTGGTCTCTTTTTTTTATTTGTTCTCGATTAAAATTTGATTGCTTGTTCTTCTAAATGATCGTGAAGATGGGTTATTGAGGTTAATGGAGCGCAGGGTACTTTGTATGCCAATGAGACTTATCAGCTTCAGGTTGATTTTCCTGAGCATTACCCTATGGAAGCGCCTCAGGTGATGGAAAGACTCGGCTTTTATTGATAAATTTTGTGTTTTTGGGAGAATTGGTTTGTTACTGATGGGAAAGATGTGGGTTTTGTTTGATGGGTTTTGTTGATCAGGTGATTTTTCTGAACCCAGCACCGTTGCATCCGCATATCTACAGCAACGGGCATATTTGTTTAGGTAATTCTTGATTGGGTTGTTGAATTTGGTTTTCTTATCTTTTGTGTTTAGTCTGTGTTGGATTTGTTATCAGTTTGGTTCTTTGCTTGTGTGAGAAGTGTTCCCGTTAATCCTTTCTTGGTGTAGTTGTTGGCGTAATGTTTTTTTTATGAGAAGTCTGGTATCTTTTGTATCTATGAAGGGGCTATCCTTTTCTCGTAGTTTATTTTCTATTCTCATTTTTGGTTGGTAGAAGATGGATATCTGCCTATTATATTTCCTTGTTTGCAGCTTAAAGCAAATGCCATAATGGAAAGGGGGTGTCATTGCTTTTTATCTGCCTTCATAGTTTATTTCTTTAGGATGTATAATCATGCGGCGAGAGATGAGGATTAAGATTATCTTACGACTTTGTGATAGACACGCTGCATTCACGGTCTCTGTTGCTTCAGCTTAGGTTTACATTCGGACACGAGACTTCAAACTCCATGAAAATCTTCGAATCCTATTTTACTGCAAGTGACACATTTGCTTCAAATGTCAGCATGATTGCATCTACTGTCTGATACCATGGGATTACTTCAGTAGTTAGATTAAACAACCACCTCCATCCTGTCAACTTACTGAAATTTTCTGCATCTTGTTTTGTAACTAAAGACATCCTGTGCAACTTATTTTGCAGACTGTAAACTCTACTATTTCATTTTTAGTTGTACAGACCTGGATGCAATGAAACAAATAGAACTATGAAATTGGTCACTTGTAAAGTTTTGTGTTACTGCATACGCAGCAATAGTACTAAACAAGCCTAAGCTGGTCTATGCCTTTTGCAGCATAGAGTAGTGATGCTGTTAGATCTTCCATTTTTTGGTCCCTCGACGTGCAGGGCCTCCTCTTGCGGCTCTAGATACGTAGATAACTTTATGGTCAATTTCACAGTTCCTCATGCTAAATGGAAGAAAACTCTAGCTAATCGTCTATTAATCTTGTCTCTTCTACCATCCTTTTGTTTGATCTAGTCATTTGTTACTTTTTCCTCTCTTTAATGATGTATTAGCTAGTTGCCTCGCTGTCTTGGTAATGCATATTGACTTGACTGTTTCGTGAACTCTTCCACTTGCATGATTATAGGTCCTGAAGATTAGTTAAACATTTTAACGATGTAAACTGTAAAATGTAAATTTTGATTGATTTAGAATGTAGCATAATTTAATTTTTATAGTGGAGTGCTTTTGAAAAATTTGAGACGGAATGCATCTGAATCAATTGAAGTAACCAAAGACCTATAGAAGATCATAGCAAGGCTGATATAGTTAACTAGCTTCTTCAAATGTATATTCAGATGTATTGGAAAAACAAAAACTAATTTAGAACTCTGATAATATTTGACAAATAAAATTGTTCCACTTTGTCTCATTGGCCATTAAATTATGAAATGATGATGGGACCTAATTGTTAATAAAGAACGGCAATGTCCAGAAGCTGATATGATGTTTGCTAGTAATGAGGTTAAGACAGTGAACTGATTTCTAGTAATACAATTATGCATGCTACAAAAGCCATGAGAGAATTTTGGGGACGAAGGATGATAAGTTTACTGAAACATAACATTGTGTTTGTTAGCAAAATGTATAATAGGATAATTACCATAAGTGACAGCGATACATCTTTTAACAAGTATGATTGGACCATCCTATTGACTGGCCACTTACTTTTATTTGTTTGTGTTTAGTCAAGAGTAACTAATTGCTGATGTGCAGGGCTTCAGATCTCAAAGAACCACTGTAAGCTAAGTTGCAAAGGTATGGGTATGGGTGTGGGTACGGGTACGGGTACGGGACACAACAAATTTGTAAAAGGTAGAGTACGGGGACACGGCTGAAACTAATGGGATTCTGAGCTTAACATGTAAACGACCCTTTTAAATCGTAGCTCTTAAGGTTGAAACGAACTCGACCCTTATCCAACAAGTTACAAAAATGGATGTCAAGTGTAGGATATATCCAAGGAGTGTATGACAAGTGCTTTTAATTAAACATGCATTGTATAATAGCGTATTTGTCTGAATAAATATATGCATATATTAAAGAAGCGTCCAAGAAGTGTTGGGTACAGGTATGGGTATGACATGTGTGAGGTGCAGGTATGATTCCATATTAGAAGTACCCAGGAAACACAGACGGTAAGTATTGACAGTAAGGTGTTTATTTATGACTTGGGTTAAGAAAACAACTATCTGTTGGAGGATAGTTTTATATGCAGAAATGAATGGGACAGTAAGGTGTTTATTTAGTCGACGATATTATGACCTGAATAAGAGTGAGCAGAAAATATATGAATGATGTGTTTGTGTCTTTCTGTTTCTTTTTTAAAGTAAAGCGAAGAAAGATGTTTGTTGCAAATGATTTGAGCAGATGAAGTCAATAGTTTATCCTTTGAGCTATGTGAGTGCTCGTAGGACTTATTTAGCAGAATATAGAGAACATTAATTATGTGTGAATGCTATGGTTCTGCAGTGAATAGTCCAATCACATGATTGATTGATCTGGTATAATTTAGCAGTAGTATGATGTGTGATAAAGTGCCACTTTTAGCAATATTTGAGTAAGAAATTCATCATTTTGCATACATAAAAGCTGAGAACGTCAAGCAAGGGAGAGCTATTAAACTTAGAAAAGGTGGATGTTAGTTGTGGCCGATTTATTGCCTGTCGCTTACATATAACATGTATTTATTTTGATAAAAATGTATATGCTTAATAAATTAAGCATAAACTAAGCAGATCTCCAAGTTTAGTTTTTTTTTCCACCTGTCTATTTGGCATTCAAAATTGTCTGATTGTGATGGAAAATTGCATTTGATGACTGATATCGAGAAGTTTATTTATTTATTTATTTTGCTCAAAGTTTATTGGTTTCTGATTTTGATTACATTTTTTTCAACTTTTCACATTGTTTTGCTATTATTTAGTATTTACACTATCACTATAATGTTCCTTGTCATGAACTCTACACAACTAATTTAGAACTAAAAGTATAATCTTTCTGTTTCATATTTGTAACTTAGCCTTAAAATAAGCTGAGTGGACAGGATATTCTTCTTCGCTACAATTATAACATATACAAAGCTACAAAACATTCAAAAGCGCCTCATATTCTTGGAACTAGTTATGTCCATGTTCCATTAAGTTTAGGTGGATTGAAGAGGTTTGATCTAGAATTCTAGTGTCTAGCCATGTGTACTAGTCAACGCCTTCTGTGTTCTCATATGTCAAGTTAATCTAGTGTTGGGCATAATCCTTTGATGGTAGATGCATACTGTGATCCTCTTTGACAGTGGATTTTCAACTTTTTAGCTGATACTTTATTTCAGTCAATAGCTTTTATCAATTATGCTATTACTTGAACTGCAAGTTAAAATCATATTCTACCTTGAATGGAAATACGGCAGAATACGTTCTGTAGTCTTCTCAGACATGGTTCTTGTGTGAGACTCTGCCACTGATTTTCTAGCAGTTATGTGCCTTATAGGGCCTTGTTGCAAAAAAAGCCTGCATAAGGCCAGAGAAAACATATGCAGAGCTAGGTATAGGAATTTTTTTTAATGAGGGAACTTCCCCATGATCTTTTGGACTAGGGGTATCAAATCTCTGGGCATTGCTAAGGGGCACCTCTCAACCCAACACATGGCCTTGGGTATTCTAGGAAATCAATTTCCTATGGGTGCTCCGTAAGCGAGTCAAACCTGAGACCTTCGCCTACTATTCATAGGCAGCTTACCTACTCAGCTGGACCCTCCTAGGTTAGGTATAGGATCTTTAATTGTGTTAAATTCCACATGTGAACGTTACTGGCATCTATCCAAATTACATTATCTAAAACTGAAGACAATCTATATCCTAAGTTAGTGGCTGCTGATGTGATGTTCTGATTTATCATGGATATGGATTTAGAAGAGTCTATTCTCCAAATTTCGAGCACAAGGAGCACTGCATACTTCATCTTTTGATATTTCCTGAGGAAATAAATTCAGAAGCATGTTTGACGTGTACCTTTGAACTTTGAGTTTGTCCAGGTACAAGTACAATAATAAAATATTCAAATGTTGAGGAAACACAAAACACAGGTTACTTCTTTTCTTGATATTTCTTAATAAACAAACTCAGATGCATCAGGAAATCTTGGAAGTGTCAAGTTGAAGGTGTTGAACTCCCAAGTTGTAGGAGGGACAAGTGTCATAGTAACATAGCTTATATAGACTAAACAAGGAACATAGTTAAAGATGCTAGCAGCTACCAGCTAGGCACCATTAGATATCAAAGAGGACTGCCTAGATACTAAGCACCTAGGCACGGCTGAAAAATTAAGAAGAAATTGTTTATTTGGAGGGGGAAAAAAGCTCATGATAGATTTACATGTTTGTTCAAGTAATAATGGAAGTCTGAATTTTTAAATTAAATTCCAGCTGTAGACTTCTCCATCATTCATAAATGATACGGCTAAAGTTGATTTGCGTGCAATATGCTTGTCCGGTCTAATGCTTTCAAATAGCGACATATTCTGTCTCTATAAACTCTCTTACGGGCTTCAGAGCACCTTATCAAGCCTAAGAGGTGGAGGAGACAACAAAAGGACTAAAATATGCCCCCTCATACATTAGTTTTTATCAGTCGGTTTGACGATGGAACTTCCCTACGATCCTTTGGACCATGGGTGTCCAGACCCACCACCCCCCCCATGCGTGGTATGGGGCGACGCCCCCCCCCCCCCCCCCCCCAAAAAAAAAAAAAGGGGAAAAAAGACCACATGGCCCGTCGAGTATTCTAGGAAATTAAATTCTTATGGATGCTCCCTAGTAGAGTTGAACTGGAGTCCTTAGGTTACTATTCATAGGCAACTTACCAACTTGGCTAGACCCTTTTGGGTCTTTGTATCTCCTACTGAAAGTAGGGTTTTGATGAATGTTTTTTTAATCTACTTTTCCTAACTTGTAGCATTGAAAATCAACTTAAAAGTACATACAGAATCAATTTAAAGGTACATACCTAAATCAAATTATAACTATGAAGTTTTTATCCAACTTTTTGAAGAATCTAATCCTGTGTTACAAAATATAGGCATCGTAACCCTGCTTAAAAAGTTCATCTCTGCTTTATACCTTTGCTTATTTTAAACTTGACTCTATCCAAATTTTGTGCATTTGGCAACTAGTTCGGCTTTTACATAACATGCATATTGTAACAATTAACGATTTATGTTTTATACTTGTGTATATTGGCTGTTTCTATGTTTGATAGTTTATAATGTCATGTACCATTATTATTTTCAATTTTGGAATATTTTGTTTGTCGAAGTATCATGCTATGCGATTTATATGCTGAGTTTATTCGTGTCTGTCTTTGCCCCTCGTGGATCTGTGAACTAAACTTACGTAAAGCTTTTATTTTTATATTCACTAATTCTGTCAACAACAGACATTTGGCTATGCCATCATTTCGATATACTCTTACTAACAGGCTCAATTTGGCAGATATATTGTATGATTCATGGTCCCCTGCAATGACAGTAAGTTCAGTGTGCATCAGCATCCTTTCCATGTTATCGAGCTCTACCGCAAAGGTTTCTTCTCTTTTCTCCTCATTCCTTTAATCTCTCTTGGCATTCTTGCTCCTTCTCTGACCGTTATATACCCTTTTTTTTTGTATTGCAGCAACGCCCAGCTGACAATGATCGGTACGTGAAGAATTGTAGGAATGGTCGGTCTCCAAAGGAGACGAGATGGTGGTTTCATGATGACAAGGTTTAATAACTTTGGCTGTTCTTGTGGAGTAGAGTGATTGTTGACTCCCTACGGTTTGTGAAACTGCTGCAAGCAAAACAAAAAAATTACTGTGTTATTTGTATAGGAAATGATAGGTGTACCGATCTGAATTATCTTACTGTATAAGGAACAATAAGTCCAAGCCGAACCATTTCTGATGGGAATATGTCAAACTTACTGTGTTCTTAACTAGTTTTGTGGAGGTGGTGTGGGGCCCAAGGGATGTAATAAATCCTTAATGGAAGGCACGACGAGGGCAACCTCCTTGCTGGGTAAGCATAGTTCTCTTTTAACGTTCAGGCGTAATTAGTTCACAGTCTGTGCCTTTTTTTTTAATTTTTGGGAGTTAAAATGATCATAGATCCTGTATATTATCGGTGGTATGGAGTTACGATCCCTATGGTTTCCTTATTGCATATAGACCTTTTGCTTTATTTATTTATCTTTACTCTCTTACCCTTGGTTAAATTTGGATATCTGAGAACAGTGAGTCCATCTGAGGCTAAAATAGCGAAACATTTGACTCAGATGGTCTATCCGTGTCGATGAAGCCACATGGGCTTGTGAGTTCAAACCAATGGTACCATTTGGAGTCTACGCGCAATGAGCCCTTCTGTTTTCCCTTCATGATTTCACCATTTTTCGTACTATGCCCTTTACAGATACGGAACGTTGATGTTTGGATTTATTTCTGATATGGCTGTATACCATATCAACTTCTAATATTTATGACTCATTTACGAGGTAGTGTAGAAAGAGTAGTGATAATTGCATTATTATTATTACGCTAATTCTACACTAGATGAGAGAAAATGCGGGGTCCGTTCTTTTCAAAAATTTTTCATAATCGATTACTAGAGAGATTTTTGCACGTGGTAATTACTTAATTCTATTATTTTCTACATAAATCTAAAGTGTTTTAGAAGAGTCTGGAATGTTCTAGAACTTTTCGGAACATTCCGGAATGCGTAGAGTTCTTTAGAATATAATAGAGTGTTTTAAAATAGTGTGGAGAGTACTAAAATGCATTGGGAAGTAGTAGAATGTAATATGGTATTATAGAGAAGTATGAAACTATGAGGGATGCACAAAGTTTTAGGGGGTGTTTGTTTCAAATCCTATAATTTTAGGATATGGATTTCAACATAGGATTTGAAATCCATTGGTTTTTTTGTTATGGATTGGGATTCCTAAAACTATGTTTGTTTCATCAATATTTTGGGATTTGAAATGCTATAATTTGTAAATTCTTGTTTGTTTCAAACTCAAATTGTAGCATTACAAATTTTAGAATTTGAAATCCATAGTTGTAACAAACAAGTTTTAGGATTACCAAAATAATAAATGGTGAATATAAGAACTTTGGTGAGCTTACCTCCCACAAAAAAACACCTACAACATACAAGGTTCAGATTCAGTTTGTTTCAGGCCCCTTTAACAAAAATTAAACAAGACCTTTCCAGACACAAGCAAGTTGGACCCAAGAACACAAGCAAGCAGCCGCAAACAAGCATGCTCACAAGCCATCAAACATGCTCAGTGCTCAATCTGAAACGAAAAAGCTCAGTAACAAGCCCACG
The DNA here is from genome assembly GCF_001876935.1 of Asparagus officinalis. Lineage (NCBI taxonomy): Eukaryota > Viridiplantae > Streptophyta > Magnoliopsida > Asparagales > Asparagaceae > Asparagus > Asparagus officinalis. Next base: position 117,388,015 of record NC_033800.1, read on the forward strand.
AGCAACCATTGAAACAAACTGAATCTGAAACAACCAACTCGCAAGCCATCAAAAACATGCTCAGAAACAAGCTATAACTCAAACAACAAAGGCTCAGACAAGCAACCATTAGAAAACTCATAATATTACCAAGGTAGGGGCTCAGATATAGGTATTAAAATTGAATACATGGATTGCCTCATCTAACAATGATGTTGCAATGGAGCTTGCAATCACATGAATGGATTGCCTCACCTAACATTGTAAATGCAATGTAGGTTGCATTCTCATCTTAGATTGCCCTACCTAAACAAAGCAAAACATTGTAGATTGTATTCTCATAATATGACCATCATCATTGCCCAAATTGAACAATACAAAATAGTCATACCAATACATATCGTGCAATGTAGGTTGCTATGAAGTATCATATCCATCCATATGAATATAAACCTGCAAAAGAACCCAAGCTCATATTCAGTTTATACAAAATATTACCATTAAGTATCATTTTCTAATGGTTGCTTGTGAGCTTGTTTCAGATTGCTTCAGATTCAGTTTATTTCAGATTTAGTTTGTTTCAGGCCCCTTTAACAAAAATTAAACAAAACCTGTTCACACACAAGCAAGTTGGACCCAAGAGCAGCTCAGATTGGATGTAAAACCCACAACAAACCAAGACTGCAAGCAAGCAAGCAACAAACCAATACTGCAAGCTCCTATAATCTTCACAAACGATATGTTTTGGCCAAGACTGCAAGCAAGCAACAGCAAGCAACAACCAGTCTACAAACAAAAGTTCATAACGTTATCGTCATAGCCACAAATCCATATGGACCAATCATCATAGCCGCCATAAAAAACATGCTCAGTAACAAGCTCACAAGCAACCATTAGAAAACAAACTGAATCTGAAGTTGTGACCTGAATCTGAAACAACTTGATTCTGAAACAAACTGAATCTGACACAAGCTCACAAGCAAATCCATTTAGCACAAACTGAATCTGAAACAAAGAAACCCTGTAACAAGCTCACAAGAAACCATTGAAACAAACTGAATCTGAAACAATTTGTGCCTAGCACATCCTGAGTCTGAAACAAACTGAATCTGAAACAAGCTCACAATCAAATCATAGAAAACAAACAAGTAATCAAGGTAGGGGCTCAGATATAGGTATTAAAATTGAATACATGGAATTGAAAACATGCCTGAGAACTATAGGACTATCTTTGTCATGATGGCAGTAGCCTCTACAACCTGCACAAGATACACAATCATGGAAGTTGAGTCAGAGTTTGACAGAGGCCTATCTGTAAGGCATAATTATTCATGAAATCACACAATTACAAACGCATAGTCTGTAATGGCCAAAGGAGAGGCTGCTTACACTAGTTCCGACAGCATGCACAGGGACACTACCGACAAGGATAAAATCATCTGAAATCAGTAGAGAAGAGGCATGTAGTGATATTATATGAATGAAGATGATATTCATCGAACTCCAGGAACAAACATGATCAAACCAATAAAGATATCCCACTCCTTATAAAAAACAAAACAACAGAACAACTAAGATAGTGCATTTGAACTAGTTGATCCAATAACAAAAAGCAAGCCATATTACCAACAACTCATATAACCAAGGCTGCAAGCAAGCAGCCGCAAACAAGCAGGATGGACCCATCATCATAGCCTCAAATCCTTACGTGACCAATCATCATAGCCCCCATCAAAAACATGCTCAGTAACAAGCTCACAAGCAACTATTAGAAAACAAACTGGTTTTAAAACAAACTAAAGCTAAAACAACCTGAACCTAAAACAACCTGAATCTGAAATAAACTGAGTGCTGAAACAATCTGAATAATTGTGCTCACAAGCAACCATTAGACAAAGAATGCAACATTTTCTTGAAAATAAATATGAAACTGAAACTGAAACTGAAACCATAGAAAACAAGCAAGCTCACAAGCTCATAAGCAACTAAGCTCAACGACAAACTTAAACTGAAACAACCAAGCTCACAAGCCATCAAAAACAAGCTAAAAAACAAGCCCAGTGCTCAAATAACCAAGGCTGCAACAATCTAAGGCTGCAAGTAAACCCATAACAAATCAAGGCTGCAACAAACCAAGAAATGAACAAGGCTACAAGCAAACCCACAAGCAAGCAGCTCAAATAACCAAGGCTGAAACAAACCAACAAGGTTGTGGTCTACTTGCAGCTCAAATAATCAAGTATCATAGCTGAAACTGAAACTGAAACCATGGAAAACAATCAAGCTCACAAGCAACCAAGGCTCATAATAGGACCAAGGTAGGGGCTCAGATATAGGTATTAAAATTGAATACATGGATTGCCTCATCTAACAATGATGTTGCAATGGAGGTTGCAATCACATGAACGGATTGCCTCACCTAACATTGTAAATGCAATGAAGGTTGCAATCACATGAATGGATTGCTTTACCTAACATTGTAAATGCAATGTATGTTGCATTCTCATCCTAGATTGCCCTACCTAAACATAGCAAAACATTCTAGATTGCATTCTCTTAACTAAGACCATCATCATTGCCCACTTTGAAGACAACCATGTAGCCATACCAATACATAACGTGCAATGTAGGTTGCTATCAAGTATCATATTCATCCATAATTTGCATCAAGTATCATAAGATATGGATACATAAACCTGCAAAAGAACCCAAATTATAATGAGATACCATCATCTTCTTGTGTTTCTTATAAAACACCAAGTATCTTAAGGATAAAAATAAGAGTGACGGTGGGAAAGAACAAAACATTATGCTAATATTACTATATACATGTTCAGCATACATAATTAGTTTCTGACCTGCAAAAAAACCAAAGTTATAATGATATTGCAATTAGAGTAGTGAAATATGCAAGATATTGGCAAAAGCAGTGAAATATGCATAAAGTTACACCGCTAAGTGTTCAACTTACATAATTAGCAACATAAAGCTACACCACTAAGTGTTCAACTTACAAAATTAGTTACAAAATTAAGTTGTTAAATATACAATGAGTTTACAAAAGTAATAGATATGTCAAGTCTTCAAAAGTAGTCCAATATCAAGTTTTCATAAGTCAAACCCTTGCTCGTTGATAATCTTCTCCATAAATAGCTTTTGAGAATTTTTGGTTTTGATGATCAACCTCCTAGATTCTGATTCATGGTCATACAAGTAATCAAGCACTTTATCCAATACCCCCTCAGAAAATTCATTCTCATGCGTCATTAGAGCATTCGCCATGGTCTCACTCCAATGCACAACACGTTGATTTACATGTTGATTTTGAATTGAGAACAACATCGTGTCAATGATACCACGCATGAGAGTCTCATCCTCTTTAGCCTTGCTACTCTTCTTCCTAGGAGTTGATGTATCAATTGATGCAGAAGCTACCCCACTAGAAGCCTTCAAATTTTTACCTTGAGAGTTGTGGTTTTGCCCAATTGATTTCTTGGGCTCAAGACGTGGGCTTGAGGACAAATCAACCTCATTATCTCTAAGTGTTACATGATCCTCATCTCTATCTGTATCATGTTGTCTAGATCCAAGCTTTTCAGTCATATCTTTGGTGAAATCACCCTTTGCTTGGTCATCTCCCGCGATATAACACAAGTTCTCATAGTGAATGAGAGGAGTGTTCAAATATTCCTTCAATCTAGAGCTATTGCATTTTTTGTCCTATACAATGAAAATTGCAAAATCAGATACTCAGAAGGAAATATTCAAACAAGCTTATTTATCAAAAATATTACCTATGTCCACCTATCAAAACAATCTGGATCCATGGTGACAATCTTACTTTGTGGATCATAACCAGCCCCACTCATGTTCATGACGGTGCACATATCAAAATATTTACCCTTCAATGACTTGACATGGTTCATGACATTCTCCTTTGTGAACTCAGTGCCACACTTCTTGTTGACCTCCTCTGCAGCTCTTCGATATGCAAGCACCTTAAAAGTTTTTATCAACTTTGAGACCATCCTTTGCCATCTGAGCAAGGAAGGTGATTAACACATCATCATTCTCTGCAGTCCATTTAGCATTAGGCACCCCCTTGTATTCTCTTTCTTGTTCAAGACTTTTGGTGGCATTTTTCTTTTAGTAACTGGCCGCTTCTTGCTTTTGCTTGGTGAGGTAGCGTCATCCTCAAGGTCAATTGCAATTGGCCTCTTCAAAGAATGAGTCCCACTTGAATGGGTACCAGGGGAAGTATGGATAAGTGGGTGGTCACTGTTAAGCATATTCACAAACGACATGGGTTGTTGAGTCATAAATGAGTAGTTCATATCATAAGGATTGTAAGATGGATAAGTCGGTGGAGCAATGTATTGGGGCGAAGGGAATGGTTGTGTAGTGGGTGGTGGGGGAGCCGGGAAGTATGGATAAGTGGGTGTTGTTGGTGTTCTAGGTGAAGTATTCATGAACTTATCACTTTCATTAGAATCTCCCATGACTGATTGCTACAAATGAAAACAGACAAATAACAAATTTTAAATCTCATGTTAGTACAATAATAGAGTACGAACATCAAAAGTAGCATTCATAAAGCCCAATGTTCATAGCTAAATCCGGAAAACTCAAATAAACCACAAGCATGAAAAACCAGTATGCAAACAAGCCAAGCAGTTCATATAATCAATGTTGCAAACAAGCACAAAATTAAACAGAACCGCAAACTGGCAAGTTGGATATATGCAAAAATGATAATATACTCATTTATCCATGAGTATTGTTGTAACATGAACGAATACATAGAGGTAGTAGACAATATATCAACGAGTACAATAATACATGGAAAATATAACTTAGATTACATCCCAATCTCGGTTGTGTCTCCACCGCGATATTTATCACAATAATCTTCCCACATTTCAATTGCAATTTGATCCCTCTTTGCTCTCCATTCTTTTCTTGAATCTCTTTCCTCTCTTTGTGTCATAGTTTGAGTAAAGTCAACAACACCCTCTTCACCTTCATTTGCTATTTCATCTCCATCCTCTTCAATATGGTTGTCCTCAGGCAACAACTCATCGCCCGGGTCTTCTATGGCGATATAGTTATGAAGTATAGTACATGCAATAACTATATCAACTTGAGTTGGAAAAGGGTAATGTGGCTTCGCGGATAGGATTTTGAAACGATTTTTCAATACCCCAAATGTTGATTCAATTTTAGACCTTAGGGATGAGTGTCTTAAATTGAACAACTCTTGTCTATTATTGATTGGCCTACCCTTGTGCTCATTTAGATGATACCACACTCCTCGATATGGGGAGATAAATCCATGCATAGTAGTGTAGCCCGCATCACACAAACAATATTTTTCTATAATTATCAAAAAGAAATTTAGTATATTTTTTAATTGTAATTAAGTAGACATACTTTATTTGGTTGATTTATTACCGTCGTAAACTCTCAATCCGCGAGGTTGTGGTCGAGATAACGCGTCTTGCAAAATTCTATAATCATTTGCGGATCCCTCCCATCTAGCTAGAACATACGAAAATAACTAGAACATACGAAAATAACTTGTTGGGAGTGCATGCAGCTAGAACATTTTGAGTTACACCTTTACGACCTCTAAAACGTGCAACAAGGCCAGCGGGAAGCATGTCGTCGATATGGGTTCCATCTATCATGCCAATGCAATCCTATATGATACATTAAACAGTTATTAATAATAGAAAGGTAAAATTAACTGTTATATTATGAGTAGTTATATTATAATAATGATTACCTTGAAATAAGGATAATATAACGGGTTAGTGGCAATCTTTGGTGATACTTCACTTGGTGCTTGCTTCATGTACCGCCCCCTTAAACGACCAACGACTTCCAAGCACTTGTTAAAGTATTTTGAAACGGTTTCCCCCGATCTTATGAAATGTGACCTAACGATTCTATTTTTTGTTTTATGGCCTAATATATTAAGGAACATGAGCAATTGTTCTTCTACTTTAACAACCCGTCCATCTTTTAGTAGGCCAGTATATCTCATTATGCTAACAAGATTATGAAATGCACGCAGCCTCATTCTAACATAAGCCCTACAACTCTCATTATAGCCACTAAACACACGACTTATGTGCCTAGCTCTCATATCTATCTTCTCTTTATTTTCACCTTACGTTGATAAGTGATTGATTTCCGTCTACTACGTATCCTCATCAAACAAGTGAACACACAAATCACCGTGGATATAGTAGCATTAGAAGCCATCCTCATTAACATCTCTTTATCAATGTCGTCCATCTACATTGTTTTAAAAAAATCACAAAGCCACAAAAATGAAAAAAGTACAAAAACAATCTATATAGTATTGATCATTCATTGTTGGTAATATTTGTTGATATATATATATAATTTGTTGTTATGCTTTGTCAGACTTATCTAGGCATGCTGACTATGTTGAAGTTTTTAGAAACTACTGGTCTTGATTTCTTAAGTTGCCTGCAGTAAGTTAAGTCTATAATGTTTGAATCATGGTAATGTAAGAATTAATGACCAATTCAAATAGGAAAATAATTCTCCTCATACCTATATCGAGGCGTGTTGATGCAAATAGGATTTTAGTTCTTTTAAAACCAATATAAGAAATTTATAGGATGTATAACTTATGGTTATAATGTTATATGCACCCTAGGTTCTATCACTAGTGAAATTCAGATGATATGGTTCTCATGACAAGCTTGTTAAACAATTCTAAGTGATCAATACTATTTAAGAATTTGATATATTGATAATGCTTTCTCTGATTAAGAAGGCCTCCAATGCATGACATGTTCCATAATTAGATATAGATTGTTGTTTGGATTGTGACTTAGCATGACATGTTCCATAATTAGATATAGATTGTTGTTTGGATTGTGACTTAAGCATTGTCATGACTGATACATCTCGAGCACATAATTGTAGATATAGATTGTTGTTTGGATTGTGACTTAAGCATTGTCATGACTGATACATCTCGAGCACATAATTGATGTATACTACTATCATCTTTGCTGTAAATTGTCTTCTTTCAATTTTCTTCACTTCCTGGAACTACGTCTGAAACTTTTTTCATTTATGTGAATCTTTCTACTAGTTTCTCCAAATTTCTTTTTAGAGCAGTACAAAAACATAGATAGAGTAAATTAGATATGAAAATTAGATCTGAAATTTTTAGTCTAATAATTGTGCCAAACAAACTTGATCAAACTAAATCAATTTCATATGCCTTACCACATATTAATTTCAGCTAGAACACCCTAATATTTTCACCAAATCTTACAAAGAAACCCTAATTTATGGAGAAAGGGAACGAGTTTTACCTGTCGAGGAGGAGACTTAGTTGGTCGGAGAACTATTCGGGCAGAGAGAAGTTCGGTTGAAACAATAGAATCCCCAAATCAAGTTACCCCCAAAACCTCACGGAAAGTTGAGAAGAGGCAAGGTGGTGGAGCTGGGAGTTGGGGACGCTGAGGAGGAGGCGGAGCCCGCTGAAGTTGAGGGTGGAGAGGAGGGATGGGGTGGCGTCATAGACGAGGTGAGGAGGGAACGAGAGCTAGGGTTTTCGTGCGGAAATTGAGACGGCGGGTAAAAAAGAGGAGGGAGACGAAAATGGGAGAGTGGTGACTATAGAGTGGGTATGGGATCGGTCTTCAGGATAACGAGAGGAGTTAAAAGCTGAGGTGGACGTGATATGTCAGAGATCCAGCCCACATCCCCTATAAAATGTGGGATTTTACAAATGCTAAAAAATATTAGTATTTTATAGTTTGGGGATTTAATATCCCAAAACATTTTTTGAAACAAACTTGGTTTATGGATTTCTAAAACCCCAAAAAACCACTTTTTACATCCCAAAACTTAAAATCTACCCTATATCCCAAAAAAAAGACAAACAAACACCCCCTTAGAGAATTCCTATGATGGATGATAGAGGCTTATAAATAGAGAGAAGACTCTCACTTGCCAAACCATTCCTCCAAAGTTATAATTCTTTATGAGTACAATGCAAGAGTTCTCTCTCTCTCTCTCTCTCTCTCTCTCTCTCTCTCTCTCTCTCTCTCTCTCTCTCTCTCTCTCTCTCTCTCTCTCTCTCTCTCTCTCTCTATGTGCTAGTTAGTTTGCCTTCGCGTGAATGCTAGTGAGGCTGAGCTTATTGAGTTATTAGCGAAAGACTTGCTAAGTGTTGCATGAGAGCTTAAAAAAAACTAAGCCCACGACAAGTGGTTACAAAGCCTCATTGCAAGTAAGGCGTATGGGATACCATTGAGAAAAATCATGTTGACTTTTGGTGTTGATGATAATATTTCCCTTCATGGTGAAGAGGAAACTACACTTCCTCCTCCCACTCATCTCAAGAGGGGGGAGTTCTTGTGATCTAGTTTTAAGATTCTATGGTCATCTCTCCAAGGCAGATGAGTTCCTTATCAATATCAAGGAAAGACTCAAGGTGTTGGAAGGAGATGATGAAGAAGGGGTTCTAGGCATGGTGGGCCTATATAGGTGCTCTTCAATCTCCAAGCTTGGCTGGAGTCGATTGAGGGGATGGCCAATGACACAATTGTTAAGAAGGAGGCCTTGGCGGTTTGGACTAAGAGGGTGCTAGAGCAACATGGAAAAAACATTGTCTAGGTATGACTGTAGGCGTATAAAATTGCTTATAGATCCCTTAGCACAGCTCAGCACAAACCGACGAACCAACGAGGCGACGAGGTTAACGAATCGCACGCAAACAATGGAATAGATCCACTCGCGTGCGGAATCAAGCTAACGGGTGGAAGAGTCAACGAGTCATCCATCCGAGGGCGGACTCGGACGAATCACGATCGAATCAAGATCAGTTTTGGACTCGAACTCAGAAGTAGATTTACTGCCAAATCAGGAATTGGATTTACTGCCAAATCAGGTCAATGAATCAGAGTCTAAATCAACCACACAACCGGATCACGGACAGAACCGAAAGACGGAAAACGACGGAAAACCCAACACCTAGGGGACTCGGCCAAAACCGAGCCACCTCTAGGTGGCTCGGTG
>NC_033800.1:117397832-117416451 GCF_001876935.1 Asparagus officinalis
GGTGAGATTCCTCCAATTCCCAACCAGGGCAGATCTGCTCTGGCCAACCCTTCTGCCGCAGGGGGCATGGTGACTCTCTCGAAGAGAGCCCGCCAAAGGCAACGTCAACGCCTTGCGAAACAATTCGCAAAGGCCATGGAGTCTGTTGACGGGATCCGCTACAACGTGGATCTGAAGAACAGAGGAGGCAAACAGCCTCAACAACTGAAGAATGGCAGCTCCTCCAAGCCGCCAACGAACGAATGGATCCGGGTCAAATGGAACCGTTCGACACTTGAAGAGCAGATTCACAAACGCCGCGCGTTACTCGCACAAGCAAAAATTCTTGTGCAGGAGGCCAAGAAGTTGGAGGAGGGAAGAGTGGCCAAAAAGTCATGACCAACCCGCCAAGTATGGAGGCCGAAGCAACCTCCAACAAAAGTCCAACCACCGGCAAATCAACCCAAGTCGCCGATAATTCCAATAGCTTCTCCGGGAGATCATGCAGAATCATCCCGAAAGAAGAAGCCAGTTTTGGAGCACCTTGGTCCAATTCACGATGAGAGAGGCAAAGCTCCAGTCCAAGAACGTTTGGGCCCGATGAAGAAGCCCCGAACGAATCAACATGATGGGGGTCGCCGCAACCCTCAATATGACAAAGAAATCGTGGCACCCAAGCGCACTACTCTACGCATCGAAGTTCAGGAGCCCGTTGAGAATTCACGCCCACAAAGGCGCGTTTCGAGGCGCGTGACTCTCGAAAGTCCAAAGAAGGTAATTCACTCTCAGAAGGAAACGTTATCGTCTGATGATGATTGCATTATACCTGAGAAATCGTGCCAACACACAATAGGTTGCTCCGACTTTCAAACGGAAGAGCTGTACTATCGTGCTGGGGGTACGAGCAAAGCCAGAAAGAGAAGTCCTCGAAGGCTAGAAACTCAGTGCCCTTGTTCAAAGCTCATTCGGGCGGTACTGTCTGAGTGCAACTGCGTCAAGGCAGTCCCCGAGCGAATTTTAGTGTTCAAAAGGCTTAGTGCCGAAACGCCAAGACCAAGGTCTAGGCGCTTCCGACAAAGAAGAAGGGTAATTGAAGACGGAGAATTTCCGAGGGTCACCACCAATATGACCAGCAAAAGAGCATCGACAAGGGATAATCCCGAGTCAATTCCGCCGGTACCCCAGTATCTAACTCGTCTGAGGTCTGGAGCCATCATACGAGGAACTTATGGTAGGGTTCGGACAAGATTGCCTTCGGAAGATGAAGAATCGGATTCCTGCTCTGCTGTCGCATCAGATAACACGGTATCCAGCGATGGACAACCCCGCAAATCACTGATGATAAGCGCAGAACAAGTGGCCAAGATGCTCGAAGAAGCCATGGCTAAACAGCAAGAGAGCTTCAAGCTCGAAATGCAGATGGCCATGCAGAGTATGAGAGAAATGCATGACCAGCAAATCCGAGCGCTGACGAACCAGCAAGGCGAGCCAAGTCGTCGTAACCAGGTTCAACTGGAAGATGATGACACAAATGTGAATGAAGCTCACAATGCCATTAACCCTCCCATCAATGCAGGGGGTGGTAACGAGAATGCTGACGAAGACTCAGGTGAAAACCTGAAGATTAAAAATCTCGAGAGCAAAATCAATACGTTGATCTCCGCTCAAGAGATGAAGAAGACGGGCATTCCTTGCCCATACCCACGAGAATGGGAATCAATCCCCTATCCGGCGAAGTTCAGTCTAATTAACTTCACGCCGTTTGATGGGAATGGTTCACCCACGCAGCATTTGATTTACTTCAAATCGCACTTGGGTGTTATCTCTGGTAATGAGCCTCTGATGGTACGGTCCTTCGTTGGCACTCTTCGTGGAGCCGCCTTCGACTGGTATCGCCGCCTCAAGCCAGGAAGCGTGAACAGCTGGGACGACATGGAGACTAAGTTCCTCGCTAATTTCTTCGACGATGACACCGAGATTTTAATTGGCACACTATTTGATGAGAAGCAAAAAAATGGTGAAACAGTTGAAAACTTCGTAAAGAGATTCCAAAACAAAGCAATGAATTGCAGGGATCTGGTCAGTGAAGACTTTATCCTTGAGACTTGTCACGATAATCTTTCATTGGACATCCTCGAAGCGATGGGAACAACACCGTCTGACACTTGGAAAGACCTGAAGGTGCGCGGTGAACAAGCCGAACGCTTCCTCCGAAGGAAGAAGGCCGAGAGGAACCGACCGACGGCTAATCCTCCGAACTTGAACTTTGCCTCTCGTGGTAAAGGCAAATCACCTGCAACAGCTGTTGACGCTAACCAGACGTCGCAAAAGCAACTCCAAAAACAACAAAAGACTTCGGGTCCGAGACTCCAAAGAGAGTATTCCTTCAAGGACGAAGACGTTCCAGCCATCTTTGAATCCCTCCTTGGAAGCAACAAGATCAAGCTACCACCTATCGCAAATCAGGAGGAAGCTGACAACACTATGGACCCAAAGTACTGTGCATACCACAGGAGGGTCGTTCATCCCACCAAGGATTGCTTTGCTCTCAAGAATAGCATTCAGACCTTGGTTAAAGCCGGCGTTATATCGCTCAATTAAGTCAAAACAATACTCCAAAGAGTATACGAGTATAAACTGTTTCTCAATCCTCCAACAGGTGCAAGAGGTTAAACTGTTCCCTGCGTACTCCAATAGGTATACGAGTCTAAACTGTTTCCCACTTTTGACGGGAAGTTCCTGGGGAATATTACGCTAATATTCTTAAGGATAACCCGGTCAGGTAACTGAGAATAATGTCCGAACCAGTTCTGCAGAGGAAGCTGGGCGTGGACGACTTATGTAACGGGAAGTTCCTAGAGAATCATATATTCTTAAGGATAACCTGAACATGCGATTGAGGATAACGTACTCCTCGTTACACCCAGTTTTGTAAGAAAGCTGGGGGTGGATAATTCGTGTAACGGGAAGTTCCCAAAAGAATGTTAATATTCTTAGGGATAACCCGATCAATATGAACAAAGTGATGAACACTAAATCTCTCACCGATCAGACTAATTGACGGTGGGACCACTAAATTCGATCAAGTTTAATCCAATCAAACTTACGCTTTGTTCGTGCACTCAACACTTTCGTAGTTAGAGTCCGGATATAATAAATCTTGATCTGTCACCTGGTCAAACCTTTCTACAGTTAGGACCACAACCAAAATCCCCCTCTCGATTCCCCCAATGAACGAGAGGTCCACAAATCGAGCGATCAAACCTTCCTACAGTTAGGATCGTCTCAAACATCCCAATTGGTCAAACTTTCTTACAGTTAGGACCACAGCCAAAATCTCCTCTCTATTTCTTCTATGAATGAGAGGTCCACTTTCAAATCGAGTGATCAAACCTTACTACAGTTAGGATCATCTCAAATTCCCGCTTGGTCAAACCTTCCTACAGTTAGGACCAAAACCACAATTCACTCTCGATAAACGAGAAATTCATCTTTAGTTCGGTAAACAAACCTTCCGACAGTTAGGGTTATCTGAATCTTTTCGATTCTCGGAGTGGGGATCCCACTCTTAGTTTCACCTTTCCGGATTCTGGGGGTGGAGATCCCACCTCGAGTCTCCTTTCCAGCTGAAGATAGAATATAAAATTCTTCTTCTTCAGTGTCGGGAGATAGAATATAAAATTCTTCCTCTCCCATTTCGGGTTCGTCTTTGCCCCAAGAAAAGACACCACCTTTTTCCAATCCCAAAATCTGTGCCTCACAGGTACTAGGAAGTTTATCCCGAATCCTAAGCAGGGATAAGTCTGCGCCTAACACGCGCTGCCGGTTTAGTCTTTCTCCGAAGAAAAAGACACCAGAGTTCGATTCTGGGGAATTTTATCCCGAAGCCTAAGTAGGGATAAGTCAGCGTCTAATACACGTTGCCGGGTAGCCTATTCCCGTAGCAATGGCAAAGTCTACGTATTCGAAGTCGTAGCATCAAGTCTAAGGGAGTTCATTCCTTTAGCACAACGTCACATGCGGAACGGATTTAGGCAATTCGCATGCTAGCCCGACTCAAACGGTAGTCGGTAAAGGCTAATCAAATCCGTTGAAGGCTGGGGGTTAGCCAAAAATCCAAAAGTCAGCACCTAACACGCGTCGCCGGGTAACCTATTCCCGTAACAAATGGTAAAGCCTATGTATTCAACATCATAGCACAAAGTCTAAGGGAGTTAATCCCTTTAGCACAACGTCACATGCGGAACGGACTAAAACAATCCGCATGTAAGCCCGATTCAAACGGTAATCGGTAAGAGCACGTCAAATCCGTTGAAGGCTGAGGATTTGCTAAAAATCCTAAGTCAACGTCTCATACACGTTGCTGTTTAGTCTTTTCACAGGAGAAAGATGAAGTCTACGTATTCAATATCGTAGCACTAAAATGGTTAACTCTTTTAGCTTAACGTCACATGCGGAACGGACTTGAACAATCCGCATGCTAGCCCGACTCAAACGGTAGTCGGTAAAGGCTCATCAAACCCGTTGATGGCTGAGAATTTGCCAAAAATTCTATAAATACGAGTCATAGATGTATCAAATCCGTAGATTGGTCTCGTGACTCGAGTATCCGCCACGCTCCATTTCCTTAAGAGCTTAAACTGTGTATACTCCATCTTGGACGCCGGACAACGCGTCACAAAGAAGCTCAAACGCCGGACAACGCGTCGCAAATAAAGACTCAACGTCAACATTCGAGAGTCAGTTCTATGTTGAACCAACAAACATGAGCTAAAGATCACGGTCAGACAATAAATGCAGCACCGGAACCCTTACAGACATTCGACAAAGCACCGAATAGCCTGAAGGATTGAAGGAATCAAGAATAGAAGCCACTCCAAATATCCCGAAGGATGGGACAATCATATCCAAAGTATTCCAGACTCTTCTTTAAAAGAACGAGGCTGAAATACTTTGAAGGGGGTATCTGTAGGCGTATAAAATTGCTTATAGATCCCTTAGCACAGCTCAGCACAAACCGACGAACCAACGAGGCGACGAGGTTAACGAATCGCACGCAAACAACGGAATAGATCCACTCGCGTGCGGAATCAAGCTAACGGGTGGAAGAGTCAACGAGTCATCCATCCGAGGGCGGACTCGGACGAATCACGATCGAATCAAGATCAGGTTCAGACTCGAACTCAGAAGTGGATTTACTGCCAAATCAGGAATCGGATTTACTGCCAAATCAGGTCAACGAATCTGTGCGCGGGCACAGTTCAGAGAGCCTATAAATAGGCCCCCTTGGTTCATTTTTCAGAGGTTGGATTTTTTGGAGGCGAAGCTCTGCTGGATTGAAGACTCAGATCTAAAAAAGATTCAAACTTTAGGACTTCGAGGACTTGCTCATCCATATCTGGTGCTCGGCGATCGTCAACGCCAAATAAGGCAAGAGTTCGAGAGGATCGGATCTCAGATCTACGCAGGCATACTCCGGATCAAAGCTTGGTCTTTGATCCCGAGAATTAAAGGCTACTATTTCCTTGGCAAAATAGTACCCTCGGCTATTATTTCCTTGGCGAAATAATACCCGTCGTACTGCATAGATCCGACCGGATCTAGATCTCGCGGTGGTCCACGGATAAACCCCGGCGCAGGCAAAGAGCCCACGCAAGTGAGCGACCGCAAAACAGGAGCTCGCGATTCGTTCGACAAACAAGGATAAAAAGTTGTAATCTTTCTTTTATTTTATTTGATTTTTATTGTAACCGGATCTTATAAAAAGACCGGATCTTTGTAACTCAAAAAGCTGTTATCTAAGATGACAATGGAATCAACAATGAAGAAAGACACGATTTTCCCCGCGAACAATGACCAAGCCCTTGCTAAACTTAAGAAGGATTAGACTATATGTTGTCAGATGATAGCCAATGACACGGTTGCAAAAGACTCATCTAAGGTGGAGTTGACGAAACCTCGACACTATGCTTGAAAGTGTGAGGTCAAGGAAGTGGACAACTTCTTTAAACAAGTAGAGCAATACTTCGAGGTGGTCAGCTTGAACAAGGATTCTAGCCTAGTGAAGACCACTTAGCTCTACTTAACAAAGGATGTTGCTCTATTGTGGCGCATGAAGCACTAAGAGTACAAAGAGGCAGATTTAAGGGCTGCCAAGTTGGATATAGAGTTCAAAGAAGCATTTTATGCCCAGTCTTACCCTAAGGAGATAAATTGGGATGCAAGAGACAAGCTGCAGAAGCTGAAGCATATGAGAACTATTCATGACTAATGTAGAATCTCAAAAAAGATATACGAAATGATTGGTTTCCTTAACTATATTAGCTTCGAAAACAAGATTCTATCGCTTGGTAAGAATCTCTTTACAATCACTCTTTTTCAAGTATAGAGGAAGAGAAGATTGGTTCGACTTCTCTTTTGTTTAACATGGGTTCTGTGTGGCGAGAGGATGCCTCACTCGATGCTTGAGTTAAGCTTGCTTCCCGTTGACGATCAGAACAAGATCGCTTCTATGCCAGAGAAGAATTAGCCTCTGTTGATGGCTTAAATCACCAAAATCGAGGTTCGAATCTCCAAAGAAACATGGCCTTTCTTGCTCTGTATGTGCGTCCGCACATACTCTCTCCAGATTGCCTCTTTCATAGCTGCTTGGGGCTATTTATAGGCATTTAGCACGTAACTGACATGCTAAAATTATGGATAGAGGGGCGTAACTACCTCCTATGATTTAGCCCACGTGGGCTGACTTGGTCCTCGTGGTCGTTAGCCTCCTGGCTCAGAGCTTCAATTGGCAAGATGAACCTCATGGCTTGGCGAGGTTCATCTAATGAAGTCAAAAGCGTAACTGACTTCTAAAATTTAGCCTACGTGGGCTAGCTGGGTCTTCAAGACCATTACGGTCGAACTTCATTTGATATGACAAGTCTCATTGCGTGACGAGGTTCGTCTAATGAGATGAGCCTCGATACACAGCGAAGTTCGTCTAACAGAGCGAGCTTCACTATATGATGAGCTTCATCCTTATTGCTTGAGTCCAATAGTGTGACAAACCTTGTGGATCTTTTGACAAAATTTGTCTTCACTGATGAGCTTCGGATCTCGTTTCCAACGACATGCTTTGTTGATTGAGACGAGGTTCGTCATTATAATTACCCTCGTCATGCTTTGCTATGAGCTTCAACGCTCCTTTGTTTCTTAGCATTTTTAGTGCCTACAAGACCTCCTTCAAAGTTTTCACACCTGAATTGGGGTGTGACATACTTTGAACCCCTTTTGATTATCACGAGCCTGGTTCGCATGACGAACTTGATCTCTTGGCTAGCTTCCATACTTTGAACCCCTTTTGATTATCACGAGCCTGGTTCGCATGACGAACTTGATCTCTTGGCTAGCTTCAACGCTTCGGCATGAACCTCGTGGTTACGAGCCTGGTTCGCATGACGAACTTGATCTCTTGGCTAGCTTCAACGCTTCGGCATGAACCTCGTGGTTCAAAATTTCATTTCTGAACGAGTTCTAAGACTTCAAGACGAGGCTCGATTGTTCGTCAAGCTTCGTCGTTTTGTACGAGCTTCGTCAGGCCTACATTGGTCTAATAGGTTGGTCTTGTGAGCATTAAATGTGATAGCTTCCATCATTGTACTTTTTAGGCCCGAAAACGGCCGCTAGCTGGGGCCTCGAGATCCGCGAAGCGGATCTCGACCGTTGATTTTATTTTCCCACCTATAAATAGTTGGCTGACTTCGACGAAGTTCATTCTTCTTCTTCAAGCCTTCAAACCTTAGACGTTTCGTCTGCACCGAATTTTCCCCTGATTTTTATTTTGTTCTCTTCAAGGCTTTCCAATCCATAGCCCCAAAAATCTTCACTAACAAAGGGAAAGGCAAGGAGGCCGCCGGCTCTTTAGGCGAGGCCGCCGCCTTGCCTATTTTCTCAGGTAATGCGTTCAAACGCAAGTTTTGCGTTTTAGAACAGTTGACTCTGCCTATTTTGGGTTTGAGTTTTAAAGGGAGACGAACAGTTTTCCCTTTTGAGACGAAGCACTTCTGATGGATGAGGTTCGTTTGTTAGATGAGGTTCATCGATTTGATGAGTCTTTTCTTTTCTGACAAGGCTCGTTTGTTGGGCGAAGTTCATTTATTTGATGAGGTTCGTCATGGTGGACGAAGCTCGTACCATTCTTAGGCGAGGTTCGCCTTGCAGCGAAGTTTTACTTAGTTTGGCTTGTTTGAGCTAACTTAGTCATTTTGCTCTCTACAGTTGTTCATCTGCCTGTTCCTATTTCTTCGTGTGGCGATATTGGTTCAGATGCAACCCAGACCAGAGTGGATCAACCCATACTTGAGAATCTCTCAGTCTTTCAGAACTGAAGTCAGGAAGTGCTTCAACAACTTGCTGGGCTTTCGAATGCAACCCCGAGGAAATATTCCAGGTCCAATCATGTTTACTCCTTCAACATGCTGAGCATCTCCAAGCATGCAAACCTTCATCTTGGGCCTCGGAGTATGTGACAGCTTCATAGACCCACTAAAACGCTTATCCTTTTGAGGGCTATAGTTCTTCGGTCATATTTTCACCTCTCCCCAAGTTGAAAGTCGGGAATGGTGAAGATTTTTTGCCAAGAAATGAGAGATGAAATTTTAACAATAAGAAACCAATGAACTGGCAGAGGCAAGGCTCGATACTACCGTGAGAAACCCGATGATGTTTTACGATGATAAGTTGCACAAGAAGGCGTTGGCAAAGACTGAAGTGGAGCATCGAAGGTCATTGAATGAACTTGTGGACGAACTTCGCAATGTTGTTCGATTTATCTGAGTTCAATCCATGTAATTTGACTTTTTGTTGTTGTAACATCAATTACCATATGAATAAAATTGTTATTTTATCCATCAATTGTTCTCCTCCGTTGTACAATTAATAATCGTAACTTAGGATTTTTAGCAAACACTCAGCCATTAGCGGACTTGATGTGTCTTTACTAACTGCCGTTTGAGTTGGACTAGCCAGGCTTTTACCCTTAGCATGGTAAATTATCGAGGAGTTTCTCTTAGGTTTAATGCTAAGATTTCTCCTCCATCTTTAGCCTTTTAAGGCGTTGGATTAAGAATTGAGTGTGACTACAACGATTAAGTTGTAAGCATTGTTTGTGGAAAAATTTACAGTAAAAGAAATGAAGGAAAATTGATTTGTATTCCTTTAATCTCAATTACAATTGGATTTCCTAATCACAAAAGAGAGGAGAATGATCTGGATTCTCCCCTTTGTTTAATTCTGGGTTCTTCACGGTGGCGATGAGATGCCTCCCTCGAATGCTCACGTCGAGTTTGCTTCTCGTTGACGATCCGAACGTCTCGATTCACTGGAACAATGTCTTCTCCTCACGGTTTGACGTTGTGGATAACTTGCGTGGCAAGTTTGAAAATAACTCTTAACGAGTTAATAACTCAGAGCGAGTTTTAGAAGAACTTGCAGAGCAAGTTTTGAACTCTGATCGAGTTGATAACTCTGAACGAGTTTGAAACTCTATGAAAGAGTTGATTTAACCGAAATTAGTTTATAAGCCAAGGATGAAAGCTCTCTGTTGTTGAACGTTGCTGAAGGATGAACGTCGATCTTCCCCTCACTGCCAAGCCGAAGATCTCCTCTTCGCTGCCAAGTCTAAGGTCCAAAAAGCCAGCCTCTCCGATCAACCAAAACCAGCCTTAACTCAATTGAGTTTCCCACTATTTATAGGGGATTTAGGGGTGTAACCGCCCCCTTAAATCTCTCCTTAATGAGGGTTTAATGGAGTGTAACTGCCTCCCATAAATCTCTCCATGATAGGGTAGTGATCCCCTCAAATCTTGGAGAGAAAACGGTTCTGGAACCGTTCAAATCGTGCTTGAACGAGTCAAACGCTAAAAATAGCGTTCTGGGCCCGAACTGTGCGTTTCTGGACCTGAAATGCAGAGTTGGGCCTGTTTTAGGCTGAAAACGCACAGGTCGCACTGCGCAGAGATGAACTCTGCGTTTTGGACCTGGGACGCAGAGTTGGGTTCTGCATGAACTGTGCGTTTCTGGACCTGGGACGCAGAGTTAGGCTGCGCATTAACTGTGTGTTTTTGGACCTGGGACGTAGAGTTAGGCTGCGCATTAACTGTGTATTTTTGGACCTGGGACGCAGAGTTAGCCTCCGCATTAACTGTGCGTTTTTGTTGTTGGACGCAGAGTTGAACTCTGCGTTTTAAGTCCATGAACTCTACGTTTTGACTCTGTAATGCAGAGGCAAGCCTTTAGGCGGGCTTGGCAAGGTTCAGGCTAAGTCCAATGTTCAGACGAAGTCCAGTCTTGCAGACGGACTTCAGAACATAACTTGCTGCGAAAAACAGGTCATAACTTTCAAACCGTAAGTCGGAATTGGACGAATTACATATAAAAATCGGCTATCTCGATGAGACGGAGCCAACCAAACCGATCCTATAGGGTTTGGTTTGCTCTGTCAGTTTTGCCAAATTCCTTACGGTTTGAGAGATATCTGCGTTTTGGTTTGAAGAGACCGTCAATTTGTAGTCTCTTTTGCTAGAGCGTTGCAAAGATCGTCATCTTGTAACCTTCGTCTTTGCTCCTTGAAAATGTGAGAGTCGTCAGATTGTAACTCCCGATGTTGATTGTGAAGGCTGTTGATTAGAACTTTCATCAGTTGTTGCAAAGGTCGTTAGATTGTAACCTTCATCGATCCACGTGAAAGTCTTCAAATTATTATAGTCTTCTGGAAGCCGTCAAATTGTAACTTCTATCATCGGTGTTTGATGGAAATAAGCTATATGCAGTGATTTTTAGATAGCCTACAAGCATGTCTGGTTGTGTTATTTGGAGTTTGAAAGCGAGGCTCATCACATGGTAGGTCTGTTGTTTCAAGAAGTGCCCATTCACAAAAATGACCGATAGAGTGCGATGATATCGTTAATGTAAGAACGATCTCAGATTTGAATAGTGACTCATCACTTGATAGGTCACTATTTAGGAACAAGGGGATGGATATGAGCATATTGCTTGGTAAGCCACTATCTTGAATAACGTCATTTGTAGGAATAACGGTGTGGGAATAATTAAGTCGTTCAGTGATATGAGAGTATAATAATTGTGATTGGAATAGCGGCACATCACATGGTAGGTCACTACCAATGAACAACGCCATTCACAGGAATGATGGTGTAGGAATAATCAAGTCGTTCAGTGACATGTGAGTATTGTTTGCGGAGAAAGTTGCTGTTTTCATTGCTATCGAATCTATTACAACTTTAGTCGTTACAATAAACTCGAATGAAATAAAAAGTCGATCTTTTTATAAGATCTCCTTACACAATGAAAATAATAAAAAAAAAGTTTACAACTTTATCAAATAAACGCAGAGATCGTTCTTCGGTCTTCTGCTTGCGTGGGTGTCTTTGCCTGTGCCGGGGTTTATCCGTGGACCACCGTCGATCAGATCTGATTGCTGAAAAATTGGGCAGAGCTTTGTCTATCCGCGATGGGATCGAGAAAACTGTAGCGCCTATCTCAATAAAAGCGAGATATTTGCTCTTCTTAGTATTACCACAACGGGATAATACTAAGGATTGGGTGCGGGTGATGTAGATCTGACGAAGAACTCCCTTGCGTTGAAGAACTAGATCAGATCTCTCCTCCTCCTCTCTTGAAATCTGTGCACTTTAAGTCTTCAATCCGGCAGGGCTTCGCCGAGGCACGAGAATTCCAGATCTCAAAAAATGAGGCCTAAGGCTTGTATTTATAGGCATGAGGGGTTGCGGAGCGGTTAAAACTGCTTAAAGGGGTCAAATCCGCATTGAGACACCCTAGGGGTGTCTTGGCTTCGTCGAGACACCCTTGGGGTGTCTTGACTTGGCCGAGACACCCTTGGGGTGTCTTGACTTGACCGAGACACCGTAGGTGCCCCAGTTCAGCCTTGAGACGTTTTCAATGCCCGTTTGACTGTTTTCGCTGTAACTTCTTTGTCTGAACCCGGATCTGAGTGATTCCAAATGCGTTGGAAAGCCGACAAGGAGTTCTATCAGCTCCAATGGTTGGATTATCTGTAGAATGAATGAGACACGAAGGGCATTGTTCCCTTTGTAAACATTGCGGGGCTCCCGATTACCGAAATTCTGTCAGCTCACGTAGTTCGTTGATTCACTTTAAGCGTTCACCGACGTCAATCGAACTCCTGTGAACCGGATAGTGACGTTCATCGTCATTCCTTAACACTGAGCTGTTCGTAGAGACCTATAGGCAATTTTCGATGCCTACAGATACACCCTCCAAAGCGTTCCGGACTCGTTTCTTTTATAGAAGAGGCTGGAATACTTTGGATGTGATTGGTCTAGCCTTCAGTCAGCACAAAGGACCTGTAGTTGGCTTCATCTCTCGACTCCTTCGATTTTCGGTCTATTCAATGCTTTGACGAATAGCCGAAGTTCTTTCGACGCTGCGTCTATCGCTTGGCCGTCGTCGGAGTCTTGAGTCTACAGCTGATGAATTGAGTTTAGCTCGTGTCATTGAGTTGACTTTGAATTGACTACCTCCGTCACATTGTATTGACTTAGGGTTTCAGATCACCGTCTGTTGACTTTTTGTCGCAATGCGTTGAGTGGCGTTGACCTAGGGTTACGCGTTGACCGGCGTTGACCCTAGGGTCTCGAACGTCGAACGTTGACTTTTTGGTCGCAACGCGTTGACTGGCGTTGACCTAGGGTTATGCGTTGACCGGCGTTGACCCTAGGGTTTCGAACGTCGAACGTTGACTTTTTGGTCGCAACACGTTGACTGGCGTTGACCTAGGGTTACGAATTGCTTGACGTTGACACAGTTTATACTCATACGTTCACTGGAGTATACACAGTTTAAGCTCTTAAGGTATTGGAGCACGGTGATCCCAAATGTCGGAGCTGCAGGACCAACTGTTAAAGATGATTCATCTGCATGTATAGATCTTATCCTGAAGTTGTTGGATGCTCAAGTCACGAGACCAACTAATGGAGCTGGTGCGTCAATGACTCGCATTTATAGAATTTTTGGCAAATTCTCAGCCATCAACGGATTTGATGTGCCTTTACCGACTACCGTTTGAGTCGGGCTAGCATGCAGATTATTTAAGTCTGTTCCACATGTGACGTTAAGCTAAAAGAGTTAACCCTTTTAGTGCTACGATATTGAATACGTAGACTTCGTCTTTCTCACGGGAATAGACTACCCGGCAACGCGTGTTAAGGATGAAATTCCCCATGCGTGTAAGGCATGGATTTTGGTGTTATTAATAACAACCTGCCACAATGTTGAATATGTGGACGGATGTTCTTTTCAATGGTTAAGAACTAACCGGCAGCGCGGGTTAGGCGCAGACTTATCCTTGCTTAGGTTTCAGGATAGAATACCCCAGAATCGAGCTCTGGTGTCTTTTTTCTACGGAACAAGACTAAACCGGCAACGCGTGTTAGGCGTTGACTTATCCCTACTTAGGATTCGGGATAAAATTCCCTGTACCTGTGAGGCACAGATTTTGGGATTTGAAAAAGGTGGTTTCTTTATCAGAATAAAGACGGATTGGGAAACGGGAGAGGAAGAATTTTATATTCTATCTCCCGGGACTGAAGAGGAAGAATTTTATATTCTATCTACAGTCGGAAAGGAAACTCAAGGTGGGATCTCCACCCCCAGAATCCGAAAAGATGAAACTAAGAGTGGGATCTCCACTCCGAGAATCAGAAAAGTTCAAACGGACCTAACTTTTATAGGATTGGTCATTTGAATCAAAAGAATCCCTCATTTATTGAGGGGAAAACCCCATTTCGACCCTAACTTTTATAGGTTTGGTGGAAAAAGGAACAAAGGCAAACTTTCGTTTATCGAAAAGGAATGACTCGGTCTTAGTCCTAACTATCTGTAGGTTTGACTAAGTGAGATTGAGAACAATCCTAACTTTTATAGGTTTGATTGCTCAATTGAAAGTGGACCTCTCGTTCATAAAAGAAGGAACCGAGAGAGGAATTTGGCTTTGGCAGAAGGTTTGACCAATGGTGGGTTTTATGTCCAGACTCTAACAGAGAGAGTGTTGAGTGCACAGACACGGTGAGAATTTGAATGGGAGTTCTTATTCATTACATTGCTGTGGTTTTGGGAACTTCCCGTTACATAAATCGTCCACCCCCAGTTTCCTCTGCGGAACTGGTTCGGACATTATTATCAGTTACCTAACCGGGTTATCCTTAAGAATATTAGCTTAATATTCTCCAGGAAACTTCCCATCAACGGTAGGAAACAGTTTAGACTCATATACCTATTGGAGTATCAGGGAGCAGTTTAACCTCATATACCGATTGGAGGATTGAGAAGCAGTTTATACTCGTATACTCTTTGGAGTATTAAGAAGCAGTTTATACTCTTATACTTATCGGAGTGTTGCCGTTCTCAACTGACTTACCTTAGCGTTATGACGCCGGCTTCAACCAAGGTCTGAATGCTATTCTTGAGAGTGAAGCAATTCTTGGTGGGATGAAGGACCCTCCTGTGGTATGCACAGTACTTTGGATCCATCGTGTTGTCAGCTTCCTCCTGATTTATGATAGGTGGTAGCTTGATCTTGTTACTTTCAAGGAGGGATTCGAAGATGGCTGGAACGTCTTCGTCCTTGAAAGAGTACTCTTTTTGGAGTCTCGGACCCGAAGTCTTTTGCTGTTTTCAGAGTTGTTGTTGTGACGTTTGATTAACATCAACAACTGTTGTAGGTGTCTTCCCTTCATCATGGGACACGAGACTCGAATTCGGAGGGTTAACCATCGGTTGGTTTCTTTCGACCTTCCTCCTTCTAAGGAAGTGTTCGGCCTGTTCTCCGCGTACCTTCAACTCTCTCCAGGTACTGAGCGGCTCTACTCCCATAACGTCCAAGATGTTGATGGACAAGTTATTATGACAGGTCTGCAAGACGAACTCCTTCGTGACTGGATCCTTGCAGTTCATTGCCTGATTGCGGAAGCGTTTGATAAAGGTATCCACCGACTCTCCGTCTTTTTGTTTCTCATCGAAGAGTGTTCTGATCGACACTTCAGCGTCATCATCGAAGAAATGAGCGAGGAACATGCTCTCCAGGTCCTTCCAGTTGTTGATGCTTCCGGGCTTGAGACGGTGGTACCAATCGAAAGCAGGCCCGCGAAGGGTGCCAACGAATGACCGAACCATCAAAGGCTCGTTGCCAGAGATCACCCCCAAGTGGGACTTGAAATAAATCAGATGCTGAGTGGGGGAACCCTTCCCGTCGAATGGCGTGAAGTTGATCAAGTTGAACTTCGCCGGATACGGGATCGATTCCCATTCTCTTGGGTAAGGACATAGAATCCCGGTCTTCTTTACCTCTCGAACAGACATCAGGGCATCAATTTTGCTCTCGAGATCCTTCATCTTTTCATCCTCACCTATATCATGTTTTGGACAATTTCTGAGAGGAATAATGCGGCCACCCCCAGCATTATCATCGTTGGTGGGACCACCCCCAGCGTTGTTATCTGTAGGGTGTGCATTTGAACCATACCCAGTATTTTTGGGAGGTGCGTCGGCCATGATGATGTCGTCCACTTCTGGATCGCTGTCAGCTACGGCGTTCTGGGCGCGATGGCTGGATTCAACTAGCTGATTTGACAAAGCTCGGATTTGTTGGTCGTGCATTTGTCTCATCTCCTGCATAGCCATTTCCATTTCGCTTTTGAATGCGAACCACTTGAAATAATTGGAGATTTTCCCTTGTTGACCATGTTGATGGTAACTTCTGGGAATTCATCATCTCGAGCAACCGATCCTCTTTGGTGGAAACGCCTCGATTTGGGCTTCGTCATTCCATCGGAGATTCTCTCGAATATCGAGACCCTCTGCGGAGCGGTCTTGGGGCAGCTACACGTTGATAATACTGCCCTGATAATTTTGATATACGGACAGTAAGAGTCCGCTTTCCGGGTACTTCTCTTTCGAGATTTATTCGTACCCCCAGCCTGATAGTACAACTCATCAACGTTGCGGTCGGAGTAACCTATCGACTGCTCACATGGATTCTCAGGTATAACGCGTTCGTCTGTCTGACGCGTTTTTCTCTGAGTAAACATCGCCTTGTTGGCGTCTACAGGAGTCACACGCTTGGAATCACACCTTCGTGAGGGTGAAACTTTAACGGGCTCCTGGTTTTCTGCACGCACCGCCAAGCGGGCCGTTGCAGAAATCAATTTGTTAGGAGGTCGCGTACGACCCCCAGTCCGGATGTTGGCTCGAAGCTCCTTCAACGATCTCCAGCTTTCCTTAACAAGCGCTTTTCCTCGATTCTCGGGTAGGGCACCGATACGATCCTTCAGAGGAATCCTGAACTTAGGGAAATCCACGCTGCGGTAGGGCTTTACCGGAGGTTCAGGACCTGAAGTTGACGAAGGCTGGAGAGCAACGTCACCTGCTTTTGCCTTAGGCGCTGATTTGGCTTTTGGCACCCAAACTTGTTTGGATCTCGGCGATCTCTTAACTGCCTCTTCCTTTTGCATTTCTTGTGCTTTTCGCACAAGGGTCCGGGCATGCGCAAGCAAGGTGCGGCGCTTCTGGATTCGCTCCTCGAGAGTAGAGCGGGTTCTTTGGACGTGAACCCATCCGTTAATTGGAGATCGAGATGAGGATTCCGATGCTGGTCGTGGCGACAGATTAGCCACTTGGCGCTTTCCGAGCTCCAGATCTGCTTGGTAATGGAGACCATCCATCTGATCCAAAGCCTTGGCGAATTGGCGCGCGAGGCGTTGTCGTTTCCTTTGACGTGCTCTCTTTGATAGAGTTGGCGCGCCTTCAGCAGTCGACTCCTTAATCATGAAGGAGTTCAGATCTGCAAATTTGGCTTCATTGAACGCCGGTGGATCATTGCAAGGTGCAACAGCAACAGCGGCGGAGAGATCGTCTTCTTGGATCTTCAGATCTGAAGACCAGCAGATCTTTCTGGAGGAGGAGGCACTCCTGCACTTGCCAGGAGAGGCGGATCTGGAGGAGGAGGAAGAGAGGTACTCTTCAAACTTTTGTCGATCGAACTCGTATTCGATCTCTTCATTCACCCGGATCTTGAATGCCGGTTGCGTCAGGGATCTTGATCGTCGGCTGCGGCACGATAGTTTCGGCAGCGAAGCTGTTGGCTCCCACTGTGGTCGCCAGTTTGTTTGCGGAGAAAGTTGCTGTTTTCATTGCTATCGAATCTATTACAACTTTAGTCGTTACAATAAACTCGAATGAAATAAAAAGTCGTTCTTTTTATAAGATCTCCTTACACAATAAAAATAATAAAAAAAAAGTTTACAACTTTATCAAACAAACGCAGAGATCGTTCTTCGGTCTTCTGCTTGCGTGGGTGTCTTTGCCTGTGCCGGGGTTTATCCGTGGACCACCGTCGATCAGATCTGATTGCTGAAAAATTAGGCAGAGCTTCGTCTATCCGCGAAGGGATCGAGAAAACTGTAGCGCCTATCTCGATAAAAGTGAGATATTTGCTCTTCTTAGTATTACCACAACGGGATAATACTAAGGATTGGGTGCGGGTGATGTAGATCTGACGAAGAACTCCCTTGCATTGAAGAACTAGATCAGATCTCTCCTCCTCCTCTCTTGAAATCTGTGCACTTTAAGTCTTCAATCCGGCAGGGCTTCGCCGAGGCACGAGAATTCTAGATCTCAAAAAATGAGGCCTAAGGCTTGTATTTATAGGCATGAGGGGTTACGGAGCGGTTAAAACTGCTTAAAGGAGTCAAATCCGCATTGAGACACCCTTGGGGTGTCTTGACTTGACCGAGACACCGTAGGTGCCTCAGTTCAGCCTTGAGACATTTTCAATGCCCGTTTGACTGTTTTCGCTGTAACTTCTTTGTCTGAACCCGGATCTGAGTGATTCCAAATGCGTTGGAAAGCCGACAAGGAGTTCTATCAGCTCTAATGGTTGGATTATCTGTAGAATGAATGAGACACGAAGGGCATTGTTCCCTTTGTAAACATTGCGGGGCTCCCGATTAGCCCGCACCTTCGTTATTCCGGAATTCTGTCAGCTCACGTAGTTCGTCGATTCACTTCAAGCGTTCACCGACGTCAATCAAACTCCTGTGAACCAGATAGTGACGTTCATCGTTATTCCTTAACACTGAGCTGTTCGTAGAGACCTATAGGCAATTTTCGATGCCTACAAGTATAACAACTGTGATTGAAATAGCGGCCCGTCACATGGTAAGCCACTACCTTCGACCGTTCTAGGGAGATAAAACATTCGAAAAAGATCAGATATTGAATCATCACATGGTAAATCACTATCCTGATCGAGTGACAAGTAGGGATTCATCGTATAGTAGACCACTACTTAACATAGTATTTTCAATAAAGGTTAAAGAATTGTCTATCAGATGTAATTGTTAACATGATAGTTTATTGTGGACCCACCATCCTGTTGAAGAGGATTTGTGGGAGAGTTTGGAGGAAATTAACTATCAGAGATTAAGAGGTAATCATTAGTGTGATAGTTTTGTGGACCCGCCATCCTATTGCAGGGGATTGGTGGAAAAGTTTGGAGGGCATCAAGGAATAAAATTGTCACCTTAATTGATCTCGTGGAAGT
>NC_033800.1:117416463-117430012 GCF_001876935.1 Asparagus officinalis
AACAATGTCGTGGATCGCGCTCCTTGATGTTGTTAAGGTCAAATATTGTCACTACACCCATGGTGTTCGAACCTGCAGCGTTGGTATAAGAAATTTACCGTTGATAGGCATCATGATCTTATCGCCGTCTTGATTGATTA
Organism: Asparagus officinalis; assembly: GCF_001876935.1. NCBI lineage: Eukaryota > Viridiplantae > Streptophyta > Magnoliopsida > Asparagales > Asparagaceae > Asparagus > Asparagus officinalis. Next base: position 117,416,604 of record NC_033800.1, read on the forward strand.
GGCAATGTACTCCATTTGAGTAGACTGTCTCTACAAATGGTCCTTCCCATTTCGGTTCGAACTTCCCTTTCTTTTTGGAGTTTAAAATCATGGGACGTCGGACGGCGAGAACCAGACCACCTTCCTTGAAAATGCGATGTCTGACTTTCTTGTCAAACACCTTAGAAATTCGAGCCTGGTAAAGCTTGATATGTTGTTGAGCATGTAGTCGCTTTTCGTCCAGTGCCTCAAGTTCTTCAAGAAGTCAGCGATGACTTTCTTCTGTTGTCATACCGGTCATGAGTGCTATGTGAAGGGATGTAATTTGAACTTCCAATGGCAATACGTCTTCACATCCGTATACCAAGGTGTATGGTGTAGCACCTGTTGGTGTACGAAATGTCATGTGGTACACCCATAAGCTTTAACCCAGCTTCTCGTTCCAGTCTCGTTTGCTTATGGAGACCAACTTAGTGAGAATCTTAATGATGGTCTTGTTGAAGGCTTCTGCTTGTCCATTCGTAGCAGGATTATAGGCTGTCGATGCTAAGTTTCTGATTCTGAACTTACCGCAGAATCGCGTGAAGGCCTGGATGACAAATTGTGGTCCGTTATAATGGATTATGCGCCTTGGGACATCGTACCTATATATGATGTGATGTTTGATGAATTTGATCACATCACTTGTTTTAACTAGTCTCAATAGGACTGCCTCGACCCATTTGGAAAAGTAGTCAGTTATCGCGAGGATGAAGCGATGTCTTTTCGTGGAAGATGGGGAAATTGGGCAGATGATATCCATACCCCTACGTTTCAAATGGCCATGAAGTGGCTGAAGGATGAAGATGCTCCAGCAGCTGGTGCATGTAATTAGGATGTATTTGACTGGCATGACACCTTTTGGCATAAATGACAGCATCCCTGATCATATTTGGCTAGTAGTAACCAAGTCTGCATAGTCAGTCCCATAATTTAGGTCCTGGATGGTGAGCTCCACAGATGCCGTCATGAGCTTCTTTTAGGGCTTCTTCTGCTTCTTTGTTAGACAAGCAGCGAAGTAGTAATTGTTTTCGTCAAAAGTTGCCTTCATCATTGATTTCATTAAAAAAAACTTTAAACGTTACAAATGAATTCAAACAACAAAGAAATAAAGATTACAACTTTCTTGAAAATAAACACAAGATCTGTTCGTCGTCTCTTGCTTGCGTGGGTCTTTAGCCTGTGACGGGGATGTTGATATCCGTGGACTACCTGGCAATCAGATCTGGTCCAGAGCTTCGTCGATCCGTGAAGAGATCTAGAAACTTGAAGCGCCTATCTCGATAAAAGCGAGATATTTGCTCTTCTTAGTATTACCATAACGGGATAATACTAAGGATCGGGTACGGGTGATGTAGATCTGACGAAGAAACTCTCTTGCGTTGAAGTGTTCGATCACTCTTCACTCCGGCAGGGCTTCGCCAATTCTCCAAAATTCCAGATCTGAAAAAATGAGGCCTAAGGCTTGTATTTATAGGCATGAGGGGTTGCGGAGCGGTTAAAACTGCTTAAGGGGGTCAAATCTGTATTGAGACATCCTAGGGGTGTCTTGGCCTGGCCGAGACACCCTTGGGGTGTCTCGGCTAAACCGAGACACCCTTGGGGTGTCTTGGCTTGGCCGAGACACCCTTGGGGTGTCTTGACTTAGCCGAGACACCGTAGGTGCCTCAGTTCAGCTTTGAGACGTTTTCAATGCCCGTTTGACTGTTTTCGCTGTAACTTCTTTGTCTGAACCCGGATCTAAGTGATTCCAAATGCGTTGGAAAGCCGACAAGGAGTTCTATCAGCTCCAATGGTTGGATTATCTATTGAATGAATGAGACACGAAGGGCGTTGTTCCTTTTGTAAACACCGCGGGGCTCTCGATTAGCCCGTGCCTTCGTTATTCCAAAATTCTGTCAGCTCACGTAGTTCGTCGATTCACTTCAAGCGTTCACCGACGTCAATCGAACTCCTGTGAACCGGATAGTGACGTTCATTGTCATTCCTTAACACTGAGCTGTTCGTAGAGACCTATAGGCAATTTTCGATGCCTACAGATACCTCCTTCAAAGAGTTCCAGACTCGTTTCTTTTATAGAGGAGGCTGGAATACTTTGGATGTAATTGGTCTAGCCTTCAGTCAGCGTAAAGGACCTGTAGTTAGCTTCCACTCTTGGCTCCTTCGATTTTTAGTCTATCCAGTGTTTTGATGAATAGTCAAAATCCTTCCGGCGCTGCGTTTATCGCTTGGCCGTCGTCGGAGTCTCGAGTCTGCAGCTGATGAATCGAGTTTGGCTCGTGTCATTGAGTTGACTTTGAACTACCTCTGTCACATTGTGTTGACTTAGGGTTTCAGATCACCGTCTGTTGACTTTTTGTCGCAACGCGTTGACCGGCGTTGACCTAAGGTTACGCGTTGACCGGCGTTGACCCTAGGGTTTCGAACGTCGAACGTTGACTTTTTGGTCGCAACGCGGTTGACTGGCGTTGACCTAGGGTTACGCGTTGACCGGCGTTAACCCTAGGGTTTCTAACGTTGAACGTTGACTTTTTGTCGCAACGCGTTGACTGGCGTTGACCTAGGGTTACGCGTTGACCGGCGTGGACCCTAGGGTTTCTAACGTTGAACGTTGACTTTTTATCGCAACGCGTTGACTGGCGTTGACCTAGGGTTACGCGTTGACCGGCGTTGACCCTAGGGTTTCTAACGTCGAACGTTGACTTTTTGTCGCAACGCGTTGACTGGCGTTGACCTAGGGTTACGCGCTGACCGGCGTTGACCCTTATGGTTTCTAACGTTGAACGTTGACTTTTTGTCGCAACGCGTTGACTGGCGTTGACCTAGGGTTACGCGTTGACCGGCATGGACCCTAGGGTTTCTAACGTTGAACGTTGCCTTTTTGTCGCAACGCGTTGACTGGCGTTGACCTAGGGTTACGCGTTGACCGGCGTTAACATTAGGGTTTCGAACGTCGAACTTTGACTTTTTGGTCGCAATGCGTTGACTGGCGTTGACCTAGGGTTACGCGTTGACCAGCGTTGACCCTAGGGTTTCGAATGTCGAACGTTGACTTTTTGTCACAACACGTTGACTGGCGTTGACCTAGGGTTACGCGTTGACCGGCGTTGACCCTAGGGTTTAAATTGTCATACGTTGACACAGTTTATACTGTGGCGGATACTCGAGTCACGAGACCAATCTACGGAGTTGATACATCTATGACTCGTATTTATAGAATTTTTGGCAAATTCTCAGCCCTTAACGGGTTTGATGAGCCTTTACCGACTACCGTTTGAGTCGGGCTAGCATGCGGATTGTTCAAGTCCGTTCCGCATGTGTCGTTAAGCTAAAAGAGTTAACCCTTTTAGTGCTACGATCTTGAATACGTAGACTTCGTCTTTCTCCTGTGAAAAGACTAAACAGCAACGTGTATCAGACGTTGACTTAGGATTTTTGGCAAATCCTCAGCCTTCAACGGATTTGACATGCTTTTACCGATTACCGTTTGAATCGGGCTTACATGCGGATTGTCTAAATCCGTTCCGCATATGACGTTGTGCTAAGGGAATGAACTCCCTTAGACTTGATGCTACGACTTCGAATACGTAGACTTCGCCATTGTTACGGGAACAGGCTACCCGGCAACGCGTGTTAGACGCTGACTTATCCCTACTTAGGCTTCGGGATAAAATACCCCAGAATCGGACTCTGGTGTCTTTTTCTTCGGAGAAAGACTAAACCGGCGACGCACAAATTTTGGGATTTGAAAAAGGTGGTGTCTTCTCTTGGGGCAAAGACGAACCCGAAATGGGAGAGGAAGAATTTTATATTCTATCTCCCGACAATGAAGAAGAAGAATTTTATATTCCATCTTCAACTGGAAAGGAGACTCGAGGTGGGATCTCCACCTCCAGAATCCGGAAAGGTGAAACTGAGAGTGGGATCTCCACTCCGAGAATCGAAAAGATTCGGATAACCCTAACTGTCGGAAGGTTTGATTACCGAACTAAAGATGAATTTCTCGTTTATCGAGAGTGAATTGCGGTTTTGGTCCTAACTGTAGGAAGGTTTGACCAAGCAGGAGTTTGAGATGACCCTAACTGTAGGAAGGTTTGATCACTCGATTTGAAAGTGGACCTCTCGTTCATTGGAGGAATCGAGAGGGGATTTTGACTGTGGTCCTAACTGTAAGAAGGTTTGACCAAGTGGGTGTTTTGAGACAATCCTAACTGTAGGAAGGTTTGATCGCTCAATTTGTGGACCTCTCGTTCATTGGGGGAATCGAGAGGGGATTTTGACTGTGGTCCTAACTGTAAGAAGGTTTGACCAAGTGGGTGTTTTGAGACAATCCTAACTGTAGGAAGGTTTGATCGCTCAATTTGTGGACCTCTCGTTCATTGGGGGAATCGAGAGGGGATTTTGACTGTGGCCCTAACTGTAAGAAGGTTTGACCAATGGGGAACCTTACGTCCAGACTCTAACAAAGAGAGTGTTGAGTACACAGACACGGTGGGAATTTGAATGGGAGTTCTTATTTATTACATTGCTGTGGTTTTGGGAACTTCCCGTTACATAAATCGTCCACCCCCAGCTTCCTCTGCGGAACTGGTTCGGACATTATTCTCAGTTACCTAACCGGGTTATCCTTAAGAATATTAGCGTAATATTCTCCAGGAACTTCCCGTCAAAAGTGGGAAACAGTTTAGACTCATATACCTATTGGAGTATCAGGGAGTAGTTTAACCTCTTATACCGGTCGGAGGATTGAGAAACAGTTTATACTCGTATACTCTTTGGAGTTTTGAGAAGCAGTTTATACTCTTATACTTATCGGAGTCGTGCCATTCTCAATTGGCTTACCTCAGCGTTATGACGCCGGCTTCAACCAAGGTCTGAATGCTATTCTTGAGAGCAAAGCAATCCTTGGTGGGATGAACGACCCTCCTGTGGTATGCACAGTACTTTGGGTCCGTATTGTTGTCAGCTTCCTCCTGATTTGTGATAGGTGGTAGCTTGATCTTGTTGCTTCCAAGGAGGGATTCGAAGATGGCTGGAACGTCTTCGTCCTTGAAGGAATACTCTCTTTGGAGTCTCGGACCCGAAGTCTTTTGCTGTTTTCGGAGTTGCTTTTGCGACGTCTGGTTAGCACCACCAGTAGCTGTAGGTGCTTTGCCTTTACCACGAGAGGCGAAATTTGAGTTCGGAAGATTCGCCGTCGGTTGGCTCCTTTCGGCTTTCTTCCTTCGGAGGAAGCGTTCGGCTTGTTCCCCGCGCACCTTCAAGTCTTTCCAAGTGTCAGACGGTGCTGTTCCCATCGCTTCGAGGATGTCCAATGAAAGATTATTGTGACAAGTCTCGAGGATAAAGTCTTCACTGACCGGATCCCTGCAATTCATTGCTTTGTTTCGGAATCTCTTTACGAAGTTTTCAACTGTTTCACCATTTTTTTGCTTCTCGTCAAATAGTGTGCCAATTGAAATCTCGGTATCGTCGTCGAAGAAGTTTGTTAGAAACATATCCTCCATGTCGTCCCAACTGCTGATACTCCCCGGCTTGAGGCGACGATACCAATCGAAAGCTGCTCCGCGAAGATTTGAAGTAAATCAAATGCTGAGTGGGTGAACCCTTCCCATCAAACGGCGTGAAGTTAATCAGACTGAACTTCGCCGGATAGGGGATTGATTCCCATTCTCGTGGGTATGGACAAGGGATGCCTGTCCTCTTCGTTTCTTGAGCGGAAATCCACATATTGATTTTGCTCTCGAGATTTTTAATCTTTAGTTTTTCAGCTGAGTCTTCATCAGCATTCTCATTACCACCCCCTGCATTAACGGGAGGATTATTGGCATTGTGAGCTTCATCTGTGTCCTCATCTTCCAGATTAATCTGGTTACGACGACTTGGTCCGCCTCGCTGGTTCGTCAATGCTTGGATTTGTTTGTTGTTTAGCCATGGCCTCTTCGAGCATCTTGGCCACTTGTTCTGCACTTATCATGAGTGCCTCGCGGGGTTGTCCCTCGCTGGATACCGTGTTGTCCGATGCAATCGCAGAGCAGGCATCTGATTCTTCATCTTCTGACGGTAATCTCGTCTGAACCCTACCATAAGTTCCTCGTGTAATGGCTCCAGACTGCAGACGAGTTAGATACCGGGCTACTGGCGGAATTGACTCGGGATTATCCTGTGTCGATGCCCTTTTGCTGGTCATATTGGTGGTGACCCTCGGAAATTCTCCGTCTTCGACTATCCTTCTTCTTCGTCGGAAACGCCTAGACCTTGGTTTTGGCGTTTCGGTACTGAGCCTTTCGAAAACCGAAACTCTTTCGGGGACCGCCTTGATGCAGTTACACTCAGACAATACTGCCCGAATGAGTTTGGAACAGGGGCATTGAGTTTCCAGTCCTTGGGGACTCCTCTTCCTGGTTTTCCTCGTGCTCCCATCACGATAGTACAACTCGTCGGTTTGAAGGTCGGAGTAACCTATCGCGTGTCGGCACGATTTCTCAGGTATAACGTTATCGTCATCAGACGACAACGTCTCCTTCTGAAGGCGAACTGCCTTCTTAGGGCTCTCAAGAGTCACGCGCCTCGAGACATGCCCTTTTGGGCGTGAATTCTCAGCGGGCTCTTGGACTTCGATGCGCAAATTAGCGCGCGCAGCTGCCTTGAGCTCCTTGTCATGTTGAAGGTGGCGGCGACCCCCAGTGTGTTGAGTCGTTCGGGGCTTCTTCATCGGGCCCAAACGATCTTGAACAGGAGCTTTGCCTCTCTCGTCGGGAATCGGACCGAGGCGCTCCAAGACTGACTTTCTCCTTCGGGATGATTCCACGAGATCTCCCGGAGTAGCTACTGGGATTACCGGCGACTTTGGTTGATTCGCCGGAGGTTGACCTTGCCCCTCCTTCTGCAGTCTTCTACGGGCTTCTTAGACTTGAGCCCGTGCATGCGCTGACATTGCGTGGTGCTTGCGAATGCACTCCTCAAGTGTCGAACGGTTCCGTTTGACCCGGACCCATTCGTTCGTCCCCGTCTTAGAGGAGAAGTTGACGATTCGCCGTTGTTGTTCTTGGCGCTGTCTGGACTTTAGATCCTCATTGTACCGGATCCCGTCCATCGACTCTGCGGCCTTGGCCAATTGTCGTGCGAGGCGTTGATGACGTCTTTGGTGCGCCCTCTTCGACAAGGTCGGATCACTTCCAGCGGTTACCTTCACGGCGGAGGGGAGGTCCGGATCTGCAGCTTTGACCTCTTTGGACGCTGCAGGGACATCGCGGGGCATGGGTGCAACAGCGGCGAGGGGATCTTGGATCTTCGATCCTGAGGGCCCGCGAGCATTTCTGGAAGAGGATGCCTTCCTGCGCCTGCTTGGAGAGGCGGATCTGGAGGAGGAGGAAGAGAGGTGCTCTTCAAACTTCTGTTGATCGAATTCATATTCGATCTCTTCATTCACCCGGATCTTGAATGCCGGTTGCGTCATGACAGCCTCGGGAGCGAGGCTGTTGGCTCCCACTGTGGTCGCCAGTTTGTTTTCGTCAAAAGTTACCTTCATCATTGATTTCATTAAAAAAAACTTTAAACGTTACAAATAAATTCAAACAACAAAGAAATAAAGATTACAACTTTCTTGAAAATAAACACAAGATCCGTTCGTCGTCTCTTGCTTGCGTGGGTCTTTAGCCTGTGACGGGGATGTTGATATTTGTGGACTACCTGGCAATCAGATCTGGTCCAGAGCTTCGTCGATCCGCGAAGAGATCTAGAAACTTGAAGCGCCTATCTCGATAAAAGCAAGATATTTGCTCTTCTTAGTATTACCACAACGGGATAATACTAAGGATCGGGTACGGGTGATGTAGATCTGACGAAGAAACTCTCTTGCGTTGAAGTGTTCGATCACTCTTCACTCCAGCAGGGCTTCGCCAATTCTCCAAAATTCCAGATCTGAAAAAATGAGGCCTAAGGCTTGTATTTATAGGCATGAGGGGTTGCGGAGCGGTTAAAACTGCTTAAGGGGGTCAAATCTGCATTGAGATACCCTAGGGGTGTCTTGGCCTGGCCGAGACACCCTTGGGGTGTCTTAGCTTGGCCGAGACACCCTTGGGGTGTCTTGACTTAGCCGAGACACCGTAGGTGCCTCAGTTCAGCTTTGAGACATTTTCAATGCTCGTTTGACTGTTTTCGCTGTAACTTCTTTGTCTGAACCCGGATCTGAGTGATTCCAAATGCGTTGGAAAGCCGACAAGGAGTTCTATCAGCTCCGATGGTTGGATTATCTGTTGAATGAATGAGACACGAAGGGTGTTGTTCCTTTTGTAAACACCGCGGGGCTCTCGATTAGCCCGTACCTTCGTTATTCCGAAATTCTGTCAGCTCACGTAGTTCGTCGATTCACTTCAAGCGTTCACCAATGTCAATCGAACTCCTATGAACCGGATAGTGACGTTCATCGTCATTCCTTAACACTGAGCTGTTCGTAGAGACCTATAGGCAATTTTCGATGCCTACAGTAATCCATCGTATGACCTCCTGTACAAGGTTTGTGACAAGGAATCGTAATAGAACCTCAACGCTCGCCTGCGAACAGATTCTCTTTCTTTAACGTCTTCAGGCAATAAACCATATAAGACGTAGTCGATGATTGAGAATCGTCAATCTCTAGGCTCAAACGCCTTGGGCTTTTCACTGACCGCATCGACTTGCAACACATATTTCGGTCGGAAAAGTTGTCTGCTAGCTACCGTGATCCGCCGAGTAGTTCCCTTAGGCAGAGCTAGTGTAGTTGCGAGTGATGCCAGGACATCGACATATGTATTCTTAAGGCAATACACATAATAAATATAGAAGCCTTCAAAATAATTAGCCAATGTAATAATCGCTTCATGATAAGGGACCAGATCTTCGTGTCTGACCTCGAATTCTGCTTTTAGCTGGTTGATGACGAGCTTCGAGTCTCCATATGCTTCTAGGTGTTTTACCCCCAGACTCTTAGCTAAATCGAGACCGATGAGCAAAGCGTTGTACTCGGCCACGTTGTTAGAGCATGGCTCCGTCAAGGAGAATGCTCGGGGTAATACATGGTTTTGCGGAGAAACCAATACTACCCTCACTCCAGTGGTAATTGTAGCTTTAGGGTTAGTTCTTGATGCACCATCAAAGAATAACTACCATACCCTCTCTTTTGAGACCATATCACGTCTCGTCTAGCATGTCCTGATATAAATCGACTTTTCCCTCTAAGGGGTGGTTGACAAGGAGATCACAAATAGCTTGATCTTTTACGGCCTTTTGAGCCATCTTGCGAGTCGCCAATTCAATGTGCCAGGTTGTGTCATGAATACCCGTATTGGATTGACTTTAGAGATGACATATATGGTTTGCCCGACTAGATAGTGTCACATTTTTTGAATTACAAAAACCAAGGCCAACACTCCTTCTCAACAGGAGGATAGCAATGTTTAGCTCATGATACAGTTCTGCTAAGATAGTAAATGGCTTGGTCATGACCATTATCATCGTATTAAGCTAGGAGTCCTGCAAGGCATGATCTGTAACTTGGAATATATCAGGAATGGCTTACTCGATTTTGGTGCAACCAATACGGGCGGGCAGGAGAGATATAATTTGATCTCTTCAAATGCTCTTTGGCAGGCCTCATCCTAAGTGAAGGATACGCCTTTCTTCATGACTTTTGAAAATGGTTGACACCTGCCGAGTAAGTTAGAAATAAACCTGCGGATGTAAGCTAGACGCCCTTGTAGACCGCGCAGCTCTTTAAGATTTCTGGGAGGCGGAAGTTCTTGAATAGCTTTGACTTTGTCTGGATCAAGGTGGATTCCATTAGCTATGACCACAAATCCAAGAAATTTGCTGATGGCCATTCCCAGGAAGAACTTAGTTGGATTTATATTCAGTTGATGTGATCGTATAAGGTCAAACATCGTCTTCAAATCATGCAGATGATCACCTTTGCTACGGCTTTTAACAACCAAATCATCGACGTAGCATTCCACTGTCTTCCGCAAATATTCCTGGAAAATGGTGGTCATAGCGCGCTAATATATGACGCCGATGTTCTTCAATCCGAAGAGCATTACTGTATAACAGTATATCACTGAAGGTGTTCGAAAAGAAGTATGTGCACCAGGTAATCAAGGCCGAGCATGTCCTCGTAGTTCCAAGCAAAGACATCAATATATTCATGCACAATGGAGGTACCGAGCCAATGCGAGTACAGGTGTGCTAAAAGACACATTCTTGCTCAGTGACTAAATATTTCATCCTCAGAGAGAATTCAGGATTAGAAGAGTCAGACATACCTGCTGGTCCTTTGCCTTTCCCTCTACTAATCATGTTGACCGTAACTTTAATATGTTCATCCTAAGGAACCTGTTTCCTGGGACGAAAACGTCTTCTTCTGAACAACGGAACTGTCAATAGTTCGGACAGTCGCTTGAAGACTGATGGCCTATATAACGGTCCCCCACATTGGCGCTGGGAAAGTACTACGGAGATGAGCCTTTCACAGCTGCATTGAGATTTTGTCCGCCTCATGCTGCGTTTGTGCACCAGGTAATCATGGAGATCAGTGGCGTGGCCACCCCCTATTTCCTTGGGGAGTCTGGATGTACATGCACAAGAATCTCTAAGTATTAGAGATTGACGAACCTGAGTCGCTAGACGAGCCTCACGTTTGATACGAGGTTCATTAGTTGGGCGAGCCTGGCTTAAGAGACGCACTTGTCGTCTTCGCTGGAAGCGAGGTTCACTATTTTAATGAGCTTGAGTTTGGCTAGCTCGAACAGTAGGGTGAACTGGTTATTTTGGACAAGCCTCATGTTGAAGACGAGGCTCACCATCTGAGCACCCTCGGAAGCTTGGGCGAGGGTCATCATTTTGACGCACCTTGGTGAGTTGACTCTCAACTGCCTTTTGGGCCTTAGACGTGTCGTTTCGTGGCCGATAGTGAAAGCCATTCAGAGAGATTAAGGCTCGGGCTTCATGATGAGCCTGGTTCTGACATCGACGACATCTTGCCCTTCTCGACAGCAGATTAGCGGCGGGCTCTGTGGTAGTTGGAGTCTGCTTGGGTTGCTTGACAACTCATTGCTTAGCTTGATGACTAGCCTTCGGAGCCTCGTCAATCAGAGGCATGGATTTATTCTTGAGACAAACTTGAGTTGAGTTATCAAAAGCTAAATTGGCTGAAGTCTCACGAGAGACTTTATGGCACTTGCGTGCCGTGGGACTTGGAGTACGAGAGGAGAGAAGCTTCTCATACTTGGACTGGTCGAATTCGATGATGAGAGTTTCGACGTCAGTTCCTACCACGATCTTATCTGATTGCACCACGACCAATTCGTCTGAAAGAATGGTAGCTCCCACTATGGTCGCCATCTTCTGTAGGATCTCAAAAAAGATATACAAAACGATTGGTTTCCTTAACTATATTAGCTTCGAAAACAAGATTCCATCGCTTGGTAAGAATCTCTTTACAATCACTCTTTTTTAAGTACAGAGGAAGAGAAGATTGATTTGACTTCTCTTTTATTTAACGTGGATTCTGTGTGGCGAGAGGATGTGATGCGGCATAAACATGTACCAAAAATATGATGGTCAGGATTAAGAATCCCCACTTAGCTGACTCGCCGAGTCGACATCCCCTTATGTCGACTCGAAGAGCGATACTTGTCAGCCCTCTTGTCAAAAACGACTTGCTATGAACCCACTCGACCAATTATTCGACACTTTGTGTGGTCGACTTGAGAGGCGTTACTTCTCGACCAAGCTAAAGGATGACTTTAGCCTCGAGCCTCCCTCACTGACAATGCGTCAACGTCACATTTAATGCTTGGCAGACGCCATCATACCTCTAGCCACGATAGTCTTCATGATACATCGGGCCACGTCGACATCGCCATGCCTTCAGTCACTTCGTATTAAATGCTGAGGTGATCTCTCCTCCACTCGCTAACTAGCACGTGTAAAGTAGGTGCTGACTTAGCCGCCGGCCCATACTTATTTACCTCCATCATGTGCTCGGCCGAAATGATGATTCTACCCCTTATACCACTAGTAAAATGGAGGTACTATTCTAGCATACGGGGGATCTTTTGATCTCTGATCTCTGATCTAATCTTAATCTATTTTCATGTTATTCTAAGCAATTTCTCTGCACTTAAGAACTCATGCAGTTCTTCATTTCCCCACTCAAGTTCATCAACTGACTTGATCGTTGGAGGAACCACGGGGGAACCAGTCCTCATCTTCTCACGGACTGTTATTTGTGCAGGCTTTAGCTACTCAACTCAAAACTAGATATTTAGAGAAGTGAGCGGTCCTTAATCAACCTCACGCCAACCATATATTGACTGTTTGATTATTTAATATCAACAGTTTGATGCTCACCATGAGACCCTCTTTCTTTTTTGAGAAAGTATGTCTGGTTCTGAGGATAGGACTGATCAGTCTCACCCTGAAGGACCACACTAGAGCTACGTTACTTAAGCTCAACTTGAAGAAACAACTCATAAGATCTCTCAATCTTTCTAGCAGCAACTCACAACCTTCACCAGCAAGCTCCTCAGCCGGCTTCCAAAGCCATAGAAAGCTACTTCAGTTATCCCCCTTCTGAAGATCAGCGATCGAAGACTCATCTCCCTTCTGGAGTGCATCGAATAGTGCAGCCTCAGACTCCTCATGTTGCTGCCAAGTAGCGAAAAGATCGCATCGAGTACGCGACCCCGCCACCACATCGGTCAACTCGCCTCGAGGAATCTCGCCAACGTCTCCTTCCTGATCTTGAAGCTACCGATGAGAGTTCTGGCCCTGGTCACCCTAGGGATCGCACTAGGGGAGCAATCTCTAAGATTCTCCCCTACCATCATGCCTCTCTAGTCCCCTCTGCTACCATAGGGCCCTCGGGATACGATCGGGTGTACAGACCGATCGCAGAAGCTATAGGGGGAACACCCCCCTCTTCGACAACCTCATGAGAGCCCCATGTGAGAAGTTCAAGATACATCATGTAGAGAAGTATAAGGGCGAGGGAGATCCCTTCGAGCATGTCCAGAATTACTATGATATGATAAGCATGCTCCAAGCATCGAAAGCAGTTATTTGTCGATGCTTCGCCATCACTCTCTCAGGGAGCGCCAAGCTCTGGTGGAACGCTCTTGAGAAGAAGTCCATCAGCAGCATCCAACAACTCAGCCGGAAGTTCATCCACCACTTCTTGGCTAACACCAAACAGAAGCTCCCCCTTCATGTGTTGATCCAGATGAGGCAAGAGCCTGGAGAGAGCCTTCGAGACTACTTCAAGAGGTTCCGGGCGAAGAGGCTGAAGGTCAATGACCCAGGGAGTGCAGTTGCTATGTCCGCCCTTGTGGCCGATAGGTATGTCCAAACGGGTC
>NC_033800.1:117430028-117517297 GCF_001876935.1 Asparagus officinalis
CCGGGCCGGCCTGGTCATTTTCATTTTTTTTCTTTTCTTTTTCTTTTTGGTAAAAAATTGCTAAAATAGTTTAATTTTATTATATTTATATAAGTATGTATTAGTATATACTTACAAATTATTATATAACTATATATTATATGTAAATATATTGTATATACTTAAAAGTTATAACTTGAGAGAGAGAATCACATAAGTATATATTACATATTTATAAATACGTATTATATAGTTATATATGTATTTGTTACATACTTACATTATGCTTATTTGAATACAGTTATACAGTTTACTTATATGATATACTTTTATATATGCTAGATGCAATATACTTATATATAATTATACTTATGCACTTGTATATATTTATAAATCTGTAATATATTGCTATGATCTTAGGCGTATACGATGCTAAAAGAGAGAGAGTATGTGTGTGGGTGTTACCACACACACACACCACACACACACAACACAACACCACACACACAACACCACACACAAATATTATATAATTTATATACGTAGTTATTATATATATAATAGTATATAAGGTATATACTATAGTATAGTATAAGTTAATATAATAGGTAATATGTATATAGTTATATAATCATAGTATATACATAGTATATATTATGTATAATATATATATACATATATTATATGTATATATATATATACTTATATGTTATAACAAGAGAGAGATGAGAGAGAGAGAGAGAGAGAAAAGTCACAGATAAAATATATATTAATATATAATTATTACATACTTAATATGCTTATTTAAGTATAGTATACAATTTACTGTATATTAATGTATACTTATGCACTTTAGTGATAATATATAAATGTAATTCTATAATACTACACATATAAATATACTTCTAACAACACACACATAGTATATATTAACACACACCACATTAATGACCATATATAAGTATAGGGTAGTATATATATATTATAGTACGTATATAATATATATATCGTATCATATAGTATATATATATTATAGTATATGTAATATAATATATACTGGTCGGGCCTGGCCCGAACTTCACCAAGATAGCCCAAAGCCGGAGCCGGTTAGCTCGAGTCTTCTGGGTCATGCCTGGGCCGGGACTGGGCGGGCTTAGGCCCGAGATGGACAACCCATAGGGTGGTCGGCTTGCAAAGCAATGAGTTGGCCGACTTGCTTGCCAAGAAACCGGTTGCTAATTATGAGCAGCTGACGGCCAAAACTCATGGGTACCTTAACATAGAGGATCCTGAGCTTATAAGGCGGCAACTAGGGTCAAAAGACCAAGGCGTCCACATTAAGTCCTAGGTACCTAACCTTTGGGTTGTCATTTTTTTGAAAAGACCTTGGTGCCTTCTCAGGGTAAACCCAAGGCACACTTGCTCTTCGGTCGACTCCCACATTTGTCACTCAACCGCCACAACATGGCTGAAAGACCTAGGCATCCACATTAAGTCCTGGGCACCCAACCTCCGGGTTATCGTTTTGCCGAAAAGACCTTGATGCATTCTTAGGGTAAACCTAAGGCACACTTGCCCTTCGGTCGACTCCCACATTTTCCACTCGACCGCCACAGCAAGGCTAAAAGACCTAAGCATCCACATTAAGTCCTGGGCACCCAACCTCTGGGTTATCATTTTGCCGAAAAGACCTTGGTGCCTTCTCAGGGTAAACCCAAGACACACTTGCCCTTCAGTCAACTCCCACATTTTCCACTCGACTGCCACAGCAGGGCCGAAAGACTAGGCATCCACATTAAGTCCTGGGCACCCAACCTTTGGGTTGTTATTTTGCCAAAAAGACTTAGGTGTCTTCTCAGGGTAAACCCAAGGCACACTTGCCATTCAGCCGACTCCCACATTTGCCTCTTAACCACTGACACCCAACCTCAGGGTTGTCAATTTCCAAAAGACCCAGGCATCCACATTAAGTCCTAGGCACCCAACATTCCGGTTGTCATTTGTGAAAAAAACCTGGGTGACCTCATTAAGCCCCAGGCACTCTAACCTTTCGGTTGTCCTCGACAAAGAGACTAAGACATCTCGACAACAAAAGAAAATACAGACAAGCTGGTCGACTCACCCTGTCAACACTCGGGTCATCACAACACGATCAACTCGCAACAGTCAATACTTGTTCTCTTCATCAGAACAAAGCAGCTCTCATTTCACTCGGACCCGACCCAAGCTGACTCCAAGCGAAAGGGGCCAACTGTTATGGTGTTTTTAATTGCCAAAGAGCAACCCTTTTCCAACAATGGAAAGGTGCCCCCTGCATGCACCGCTCAAACTATATTGACAGTCAGGATCAAGAATCCCCACTTAGCTGACTCGCCGAGTTGACATCCCCTTATGTTGACTCGAAGGGTAATACATCGGCCCTCTTATCGAAAACAATTCGCTATGAGCCTACTCGATCAATTATTTAACACTTTACAGGGTCAACTCGAGAGGCGTTGCTTCTCGGCCAAACTAAAGGACGACTTCAACCTCGAGCCTCTCCTGCTGACAACATGTCAACGTCACATTTAATTCTTGGCAGGCGCCATCATACCTCTAGCCTCGATAGTCTTCATGACACATTGGGCCACGTCGGCATCACTATGCCTCTAATCACTTTGTATTAAATGCTGAGGTTATCTCTCCTCCACTTGTTGACTAGCATGTGTAAACTAGGTGCTGATGTAGCCGTCAGCCCATACTTATTTATCATCATCATGTGCTTGGCCGAAATGATGGTTCTACCTCTTATACCACCAGTATAAATAGAGGTACTATTCTAACATATGAGAGATCTTTTGATCTCTGATCTAATCTTAATCTGTTTTCATGCTATTCTAAGCAATTTCTGTGCACTTAAAAACTCATGCGGTTCTTCATTTCCCTACTCAAGTTTATCAGCTGACTTGATCGTCGAAGGAACCATAGGGGAACCAGTCCCCGTCCTCTCACGGACTGTTATTTATGTATGCTTCAGCTACTTAACTCAAAACCAGATATTCGGAGAAGTGAGCGGCCTCTAATCAATCTCATCCCAACCATATATTGATTGTTTGGTTATTTAACATCAACATCCGAATAAAGTTAGTGCCTAGTGCTGAACCACCAACCATGGCGCCATATCGCATGGTGCCTCTGGAGTTAAAAGAATTAAGGAAGCAGCTAAAAATGATGCTAGAGTTTGGACAAATTCAGCCATCTAAGTCGCTCTATGGCTCACCCATATTGTTCCAACGGAAGCATGATGGATAAGAATGTGTAGGGACTATTGGACGCTAAACAAATTCACGATGAAGAATAAGTATCCTCTTCCTTTGATAGATGAATTATTCAACCAATTGGGGAAAGCACGGTTTTACACGAAGTTGGATCCGAGATCGGGGTACTATAAAGTGAGAATAGCCACAGAGGGCATGCCAAAACTGCGTGTGTGACAAGGTACGATTCCTACAAATTCTTGTGCATGTCATTTGGTTTAATGAATACCCCAGCTATGTTTTGTACCTTGATGAACAAGATCTTTTAGCCCTATTTTGATTAGTTTGTGGTGATCTACTTAGACGACATCATTTATATAGCTCTACCATTAAAGAGCACATCGACCAACTTCGAATTGTGTTTTAGACTTCTGTGAGAGAACGGACTATATATATGAAAGAAGAAGTGCTCCTTTGCAAAGGAATATGTGTTGTTCCTAGGGCACAAGATCAAGGGTAGAAGTTGATGACGGATGAGAATAAGATCAAAGCTACCATGGAATGGTAAGATTCGACCAACTTACCTAAACTTTGCTCTTTCTTCAGGTTGGCAAACTACTATTGCCACTTCATCCATGATTATTTCAAAAAGGCGGCTCAACTCACCAATCTCCTAAAGCAAAACACACCGTGGTCATGAATGAGGAGATGTCAAAAAGCTTTCGAGAAGCTAAAGAGGGAAATCTCCATGGAGTCGGTATTAAGTTTGGCAGATCCCACCAAGCCATATGAGGTACAGACCGACGTTTCAGACTTCGTTGTTGGTGGGGTACTGATGTAGGATGGATACCCAATAGCTTATGAGAGCAGGAAGCTAAATAATACGGAGCATTGATATACAATACACGAGAAGGAGATGACTGAGGTGGTGCATTGCTTAAGGACGTGGAGGCACTATCTATTAGGATCAAAGTTTGTGATAAATATGGACAATACGACAACGAGATATTTTCAAACACAGAAGAAATTAACATCGAAGCAAGCTCATTGTCAAGACTTCTTGGCAAAATTTGACTATACTTTTGAGTGTAAACCGGACAAAGCCAAGGTGATGGTGAATGCACATAGCAGGAAGGTGGAGCTGCATCATATAGTGCTGTTGAAACGAGATATCATCTCAAAGATCAAGGAAAACATGGATTAGGATGCCGTCACTAGGAGCTTGATGGCACTTTCTAAGGAAGGCAAGACTAGAAGATTTTAGGAGGAGGATGTCATTCTCTACACAAAAGGAAGACACAATTATGTTCCTAAGTGGGATAACCTACGGAAGGACCTTATGCATGAATGCCATGACTCGATGTGGACTGGACGCTCAATTCAGAAATGCACATGAGCACTACTTGAGACGACATATTATTGGTCGTAATTATGAGGCGATGTGGAGACTTATGTGAGAACTTTCTTAGTGTGTCAGCAAGACAAAGTGGACAACCAGTTGCCAGAGGCTTTCTACAATGATTACCTATTGCGGAGCATACATGGAGAGTAGTGACCATTGGCTTCATCGTGACATTATCCAAGTCTGAAGGCTACGAGGTGATGGACAAATTCTCAAAGTATGCTACTTCTATCCTTGCTCCATCAGATGTCACTATGGAGAAGATGACAAAGCTATTGTTCAAGCATGTGGTTAAGTATTAGGGCATACATCATCAGCGATTGAGACCCTCGGTTCACCAGTAAGCTCTAGACCGAGTTATTCAAGATGTTGTGATCCAAGCTGTACTATTCCCCTAGTTTTTACCCGTAGACAGATAGCAAAATCGAGAGGGCCAATGCACTATTGGAGTTGTACTGAAGGCACTTTGTAAGTGCTAACCAGCAAGATTGGGCTAAGTTGCTTGATATCACCCGGTTCTCTTATAACTTGCAGAAGAGTGAATTGACTGGCAAGAGTCCATACGAGGTGGTGATTGGACAACAACCATTATTCCTCGCACAATAGCGCTTGGTGACAAGTACGAAGGTAATGCATCATACTTGTTGGCTAACTATTGGAAGGAACAACTAAATTTGACAAGGATATACGTTTACAACACCACTAAGAAGATGAAGAAATAGGTGGATAAGAGTCAAAGAGACGTGAGCTTTCGAGTAGGAGACAAGGTGATGATCAAATTGTTACCCCAAGAACACAAGATCTTCAGAAAGATGCACAATGTGTTTACAAGGAAATATGAAGTCCTATTTGAGCTATTGCAGAAGGTTAGGAAGGTAACCTATCGGCTTGAATTACTGCCAAAATTGAAGATCCATCCAGTGTTTCATGTAAGTATGTTAAAGCCATATCATGAAGACCTGGAAGATCCAAGTCAAGGTCGATCATCAAGGGCGCCCACAGCAGTGATTGACTCATATGACAAGGATGTTGAAAAGACACTTGGTGATTGCATCATTCAGAAATGCAGAGTGCCATGGAAGAAGGAATGCTTGATGAAATGGAAGAGGTTACTGTAGGATCTAATATTCGAGATCTAAATCTTGAAGCCATGATTAATTCAAAGAGATTAACATGAATCAAAATGTGCGGAAGTATATACCTGAATCCATTGAGGAAAACCTGATTAGAGTTTTGATGATCTTCTAACCTTAGGGTTTCTCCCTTATGGATCTTTTTAGATGGGGATAAAAGAATGAGAGTGGCTAACCCTAGATTAGGGACCATAACCCCATATATATAGGTGTTGAACATTTGTAATTTAGCCCCTCATTAAATTACAATTACAACCTGATATCTGCACATATAACCTCATGATTTATTTAAATACCCATTAACCCAAATTAATTGATCACTTTAGTGGGTTATCCTGAAGGATAGCAATACACACAGATTAATCATATGTGCCCACAAATAGATTTAATTAGATTTAAATCCAACAATCTCCCACTTGGGCACCATATGACTCCTTAAGGTGTGTATAACCTTATGAGCTCAAAATTGCTATCACAAAAGAAGATATTTTCAAACAATCTCGTCCATTGACTATATCAATATAGGATCAAAGCGGCCTTCGTCATATTTATCGTGACTCGACCCATCAATGGTCACATATACCAATACAATCAAACGACATAGATCAATCATGGATGTGCAACATGAAAATTACATGCAATGTGATCAGTACATGTCTATTTTCAACTGGTAACTGGTCCTACTTTAGTGAGGTCAAAACCAAACATAATGTAACAGAGTGTCTTAACTGAATACTTTATTCTGATCAGACAATACAACCAAACACAAAGCACCAAAAATTACAAACTCCCACTAAATCATGATATCCTCGAATATCACCACACCCATATGAGCGGTGTGCTCATGAAAGACCTTGGGTGACAATCCCTTAGTAAGAGGATCTGCTATCATGGAGTTTGTCCCAATGTGCTCTATGGATATATGTCCACTCTGTACCCTTTCTTTCACAACCCAACCAGGAACTTAATGTCAATATATTTTGACTTAGTTGAGCTCCTGTTGTTATTGGAATACATTACTGTAGATTTATTATCACAATATAACCTGAGCTCCTGTTGTTATTGGAATACATTACTGTAGATTTATTATCACAATATAACCTTAGTGGTCTTTCCACATTTTCCAAAATACGCAATCCAGTGACAAAATTTCGCAATCATATTCCATGATTTGATGCCTCATAGCAAGCTACAAACTCTGCTGCCATAGTGGAGGAAGCTACGAGTGTCTGTTTAACACTTTTCCATGATATAGCTCCTTCTGCTAACATATAAATATAGCCTGATGTAAACTTCCTGCTATCTTGGCATCCAGCAAAATCAGAATCAGAGTACCCAATGACCTCCAGCTGTTCTGATTTTCTGTATGTGAGCATATAATCTTTTGTTTTCTGAAGATACCGCATAACCCTTTTGACTGCTATCTAATGTTCCATACCAGGGTTGCTTAAATATCTGCCTAACATCCTAACAATGTACGCAATATCCGGACGCGTACATACCTGAGCATACATTAGACTTCTTACAGCCGAAGCATAAGGAATCTTCTGCATTTCCTAAATTTCAAGGTTACCTTTAGGGCACTGATTGAGACTAAACTTGTCTCCTTTAGCAACAGGGATATCTCCTGGTCTGCAATCTTGCATGCCAAACATTTTAAGTACTTTATCGATATAGCTCTTTTGTGATAATCCAAGTATACCTCGAGAGTGATCTCGATGTATCTAGATTCCTAATATAAAAGAGGCATCCCCAAGATCTTTCATCTCAAAATTCTTTGATAGAAATCTCTTGGTTTCGTGCAACATGCCTATATCATTAGTGACAAGTAATATGCCATCGACATACAGAACCAGAAAAATATACTTGCTCCCACTAAACTTGTGATATACTAAGTCATCAACAATGTTCATCTCAAAACCAAACGAGATAATCATTTGTTGAAACTTGTAATACCATTGACGAGGAGCTTGCTTGAGTCCATAGATGGATTTTCTTAATTTGCAAATCATATTCTTTGGGTCTCCTAACACAAAGTTTTCTGGTTACACCATATAAATCATCTCATCAATATCACCATTGAGAAATGCAGTCTTAACATCCATCTGATGTAACTCAAGATCATAATGAGCAACAAGTGCCATGATTGTTCTGAAAGAGTCTTTCGATGAAACCAGAGAGAAAGTCTTTGTATAATCAATGCCTTCCTTTTGAGTGAAGCCTTTAGCTACAAGACGTGCCTTATACCTCTCCACATTACCGTTTGCATCCTGCTTGGTTTTAAAAATCTATTTACAACTAATTGGTTTTGCACCTTCTGGCAATGGGACAAGTTCCCAAACCTTATTGTCTTGCATAGACTTGTACTCTTCATTCATGGCATCAATCCACTGTTGAGAGTTAGAACTTTTTATGGCCTGAAGGAAGTTGATTGGATCATCTTCCAATATTCCATTACTTTCCTCATGTTTTTTGAGAAATACAATATAATCATCCGAAATAGCATTTCTCCTTTCTCTCGTGGATCTCCTTAATGGCACTGGTTCTTGAGGTTATTGAGTTTGTTCTTCTGGAATAGGGAGTTATTCAACATTGTCATCTTGAGGTTCCGGATTTACTTCTTGAGCAACAACAGGTATAGTAACCTGAATATTATCAAAAGTAACTGTATGGATTGGATCTGAAGCCAATTCCTCCTCAAAACTAATGTCTCTAACCTTATTTCTCCCCCCACACTCAACATCCTCAAAGAATGTTACTGTTCCCGTCTCAAAAATATTCCTTAGTGTGAGATCATAGAACTTATAGCCCCTAGAGCGTTCAGAGTACCCAATAAAGTAGTTGCTAACTGTTTTGGAGTCTAATTTTTTTTATTTGGCCTATAAGGCCTTGCCTCAGCTGGACATCCTCAAATATGTAAGTACTTTAAACTGGGCTTTCGACCAGTCCAAAGCTCATAAGGTATTTTAACAACTGCTTTACTTGGCACTCTGTTCAGAATGTAAACTGCTGACTTTAGTGCTTCTCCCCAGAGTGACTCTGGTAAAGAAGAATGAGCAATCATACTTCTTACCATATCCTTAAGAGTCCTGTTTTGTCTTTCAGCTATACCATTCATGCTAGGTGAACCCGGCATGGTGTACTGTGCGACGATACCGCATTCCTCTAGGTATCTAGCAAATGGTCCTGGACGTTGTTCTCCCGAACCATCATATCTGTCGTAGTACTCACCACCACGATCAGATCTAACGGTTTTAATTCTTCTATTGAGTTGATTCTCAACTTCAGCTTTATAGGCTTTGAACACGTCCAGAGACTCATATTTTTCATTAATGAGATATAGGTACCTATAACGTGAGTAATCGTCTATGAATGATATAAGATATTGTTGACCATTCCAAGATGCCGTAGGGAATGGTCCACAAATATCTGTATGTATCAATTCTAAGATTTCCGAAGATCTGTTGGTACCTAATCTCTTAACTTTGGTATGTTTTCCCTTGATACATTCAACACATACGTTGAAATCTGAAAAGTCGAGGGAATCCAAAATGCCATTAGACACAAGACGCTCAACTCTACCTTTTGAGATATGACCCAAGTGCTTATGCCATAATGTCGCCGAATTTTCCTTATTTAATTTACGCTTAGTACCACGTGATTCCACATGCAAGGATTCATTATAAGAAGCAATTGTATCAAACAAATATAGGTTGTCATAAGTACTCAAGTAACCAGTTCCTACAATATTTGAATTAAAAGATAAACTGAATTGATTGTTTCCAAATAAATAAGAATAACCTGATTTGTCCAATACAGAAACTGAAATCAAATTCCGTCTAAAAGACGGTACTACAAAAGTATCTTTTAAGTCCAAATAAGAACCAGTTCCTAATAGCAACCTAAAATGCCTAATTGATTCCACTGTTAGACCCTAGAGGGGGGTGATTAGGGTCTTATGCTAATCTAATCCGATTATATACTAATTAAAACTAATTAACAAGTTATCCTAGCAAGTATGAAATATAACAACTATATAAGCTAGGATAAGCAATATGAACAATGAGATATATCCTATATGATGAATATATATATGCAAGGATATATAAACTAACACAAAATGATATATCCTATCAAAGAGATATACAATATGATATATGTATATGCAAGGATATAAAACTAACACAAGGGGTAAACAATATGAACTAGATAGTGGATCATATAAATAATGAGCTAATGACAATGACGACAAGAAATATAAACACAAGTATAAATAAACGCCAAAGCACACTCAAACACAAAATATGATCACGGAGTTCGGACCTTCCGTCCTACGTATCCGCTCCCCACTCCTGGGGAGAAATCAACTATCACAATCGGGTTTTCTACGCTCACCCGAATAACGTTTACACCTCACAGTGTCGGTTTTCAACGCTTACCGATCAACGTCACTCCTCACACTCGGTTTTCTAGCTCACCGAAAACTTCACAACACACTATGTAACAAATATAAATTTGTTCTCTACAATAAATGAGAACACAATTAAGCACAACTCAATGTTACAATCTCTCACAACCCTAATATACTATGTATGCAAATACAATAAGCTCAAAGTGGTTGTGTGTAACAATGAGTGAAATCAAAATCAAACTAAACTCAAATATAAAATCTAGCTTAAGAATAATGATAATCAAGCAAGTATATAAATGTAAAGCTAGAGTTTGAGTTTAGAAAACTTCTCAATTGATAACAAGAGATGGAGGGAAGATAGTTGGAAGCTTAAACTTCAATAGATAATCTCCTCAAGCTCTTGTGGAATTGATTCACAAAACCGAAACACTCAAATGCTTAAAAGCTTCTTAAAACAAACTTAAACAAACACTAAACAAGTTTAAACCCTTGTTTAAAAACTTCTTGGATAAATTGAAAGAGAACAGCAATAGGGTATTTATACCCACTCTAAATCTCAGTCAAAACCCCAAGTCAAATGACAAAAACAGCCCCAGCAACGGTAACAAACTTAGCCGTTGGAAACAGAAATGATTGAGCGGCGGTCGACCGGAAATTCTCGCGGTCGACCACGATCTAGGTCCTAATCTGAGAAACGAGCAGGAACTTCGTCGGTCGACCGGTGCGGTCGACCGAAGGAAATATTGAGCTCTTGGTCGACCGGTGCGGTCGACCGACAAACTCTCTGCTGCCCAGAAACAAATGAACAATTGAGCGGTCGACCGGTGCGGTCGACCGAAAACTGATATTACAGAAAAACATGTTTTAAAGCTGATTTTTGAGACTTTAGAAAATTGTTAAAAATAACAAATGAAGTCCAAAAATAATGAAACTTTGGGAAATGTATATAAACATGTAAATGAGCATGTTATAAAAAGAATTTTTCAAATTGCATTTCTCATTTGTGAAAAATCATCTTTTTGCAAAATAGTTCAAAGCACGAAAATGTAAACATGTGAATTTTGATATTTTGGCTAAACCATGTTTTAAAACTTTGCACAATGATTATATAGATTTAATAAAATATGTATATGATTATTGTTAAGTCCAAAAACTAAGAATACAATATTTTCACAAATACAATAGAAAATGAAACCATTTTGCTTTCACAAATACTCATATGTTTCATATCTAAGTAGTTAAACCAAATCACAATAATAAATATGAAATATGTAATTTCATATTTATAAACATAAAAACCAAAACTTGTGTTGTATATATATATGACTATATATATACATAGAAACCAAATACATGTGTGTATATGATATTGAGCTTAAGGTACTTAACACACATAATATAAAACCTAAACTAGATTACCCAAGCTATGATCTTGATCTTCATTGTAGCTCAACTTGGTACACGTTGCGGATGAAGCTAAACTTGGATCTTGAACTTGAATTGTACGATGCTTCACTCCACAATTCCGTCAACCTCCTCTTGATATGATCGTGTAGGCTTAATCCATCTAACCTCCAACAACATTGTTTGTCTATAATAAATAAGAAAACACAAATACTAGACAAACAATATTTGTGGTAAATTGTTTGTTAAACATCATCAAAACAAGAAGGCCAACATCCACATCTACCGATTGACCGTCGCTCACAAAGATGTGTCTTTCAACATCACTTGGCTTTCGGTAGCTCAGGCAACCCTGCATAGAAACACTTATGTGAGTAGTAGCACCAGAGTCTAACCACCAAGTGTTTCTTGGTACTGAAGCTAAATTAACCTCAAAACAGACCAAAGTAAGGAACGTACCCTTATTAGTACGCCAGGCGTGATATTTGGTACAATCCTTCTTTACGTGTCCAGGCTTGTTACAGAAAAAACAACCCTGATTATCCTTATGTTGTTTCTTCTGAACTGGACCCTTAGCAGCTTCATTATCATTCTTTCTTTTCTTGCCCTTATCCTTAGAGGCATAGGCCAAATGAGCACTTTCAGTCTTATCTTGCTTCAACCTATCTTCTTCTTGCACACAGTATGAAATGAGCTCATTTAGAGTCTATTTCTCCTTTTGGTAGTTATAACTGACCTTAAACTGATTGAATTGTGCAGGAAGAGACAACAGAACCAAATGCACCAATAACTCATCACAAAGATCGAGTTTAAGTGCCTTAAGCTTTGAAACAATATGAGATATTTCCATAATGTACTCCCTGATATTTCCTTTGCCCTTATACTTCATCGAAATCAAGCCAGCTAAAAGCATGCTTAAAGCATGCTTGTTTCTACCTTATCGTTTTTCACAAAACGCTTCTCAATTTCGGTAATAAAATCTTTAGCCTTAGTAATCCCTTCGGATTCTATGCCCCTAAAGGCTTCCGGAACGTCACGCTTAATGATCATAAGACTCATGCGATTTGAACGGTCCCACTTCTCATACTCCTTCTTTGCATCAGGAGTGCTATCCGTATTGAGAGGTTGAGGTTGTTCAGTTCTTAATGTAAGGTCTAGATCCATATAGCCAAGAACAATTAATATGTTCTCTTTTCAAACCTTAAAATTTGTCCCATTAAGCATGAGAATTGAGTTGATGTTAGCAGAAATTGTTGTAGCAGATGCATTTGCTGAAATAAACAAAAGATACTCACATCATTAACCATAATTATTAATCAATAAAATTCAAATAATGACAAATCTCATCTCAAGATATCTGGCATAACATTAATATCAAGTCTTTGGACAGTAATATTAACTTGTAATTGATACCTTGTTGCAATGATCAAACATTGATAATAACTTATGTCAAATAATGAAACTATCTTTGGATCGATTCATTATTCACATGTAAACCTTATAATTATCACACGTTTATCATCGCAGATGTGCATGCAGTATAAATAAATATTAACCTTCCTTTGGACCGATTAAATATTTATACGAAAGCATACACACAAACATCTCACATTCTTCATAAACAATCTACACAAGAGAGGTTACTTTGGTAACTTCTTGTTTTAATTAATCAATTGGAGTGAGAGACAATAACTTCTTGTTTTAATTAATCAATTGGAGTGAGAGACAACCTTAATACCTTAGTGTCATAATATTTGAGTTAAATAATTGATTAACTACCAAAATTAATTCAAATTAAACAACTTAATTTGAATTAGAAGAATATTCCATAGCTTAATTAGGGCTTATAACTTAATTGAATAAATTAAGTATACCAACGTGGACCCATAACTTAATATGAAAAGCCGAGGCTTAACCATAGTGAATACGAAGTTCGCTTGACTACGAACGCTAGGTTCGTCTGTATTGAGTACGAGACTCTCCTAAGAACGAACGCGAGGTTCGTCTGAAAAAGAACATGAAGTTCGACCTGAGGATGAACGCGATGTTTAATCTTTGAGAACGAACGTGAGGTTCGTTTGAATCGAGCGCGAGGCTCTCCTGAGAACGAACGCAAAGTTCGTTTGAATCGAGCGCGAGGCTCACCTTAGAATGAATGCAAGGTTCGACTTGAATTGAGCGCGAGGCTCTCCTGAGAACGAACGCGAGGTTCGACTTGAATTTAGCGCGAGGCTCACCTGAGAACGACGCGAGGTTCTACTTGAATTGAGCGCGAGGCTCACCTGAGAACTACGCAAGGTTCGACTTGAATTGAGCACGAGGCTCACCTTAGAACGAACACGAAGTTCGTTTAAATTGAGCGCGAGGCTCACCTTAGAACGAACGTGAAGTTCGTTTGAATTGAGCGCAAGGCTCACCTTAGAACGAACGCGAAGTTCGTTTGAATTGAGCGCAAGGCTCACCTTAGAACGAACGCGAAGTTCAATTGAAGCTTTCAAACTTCGCCAAAAAATTGAGGTAACCACCTCCTTAATTCCCGCACGTTTTCACGCACGAACCCTTAGGATTTCATTCTGAAACCGCCGCCGCCGTTGCTCCTGCACCCAAGGTCAAAACCCTAGGGTTTTCTGACGCCTCCGTCACCGTCGGAGTCGAAGGTGAGGCCGCCAACGATACTTCGCCGGCAAGGAGCACGGGACCGATGACTAAAACAAAATAAATCCAAAAAATCCTCGATTTTATTTCAAAACCAGATCCAGAATCGAAAAAAATGAATTTTCTTGATCCAGATCCAAGAAAAATCGAAGAAAAATCCAAAAAATTAAAAACTTTACTGTTCACGGTGATTTTTTACTGTTCATCCGAAAATAAAAAAACGTTTCTGTTCATCCATAAACAGATCTGAATAAAACACAAATTAAGATCAAAGAACCCTAATTTTAATTTTAATCTCTTAGAACAAATCACGGTGGCTCTGATACCACTTGTAATATTTAATATTTGAGATCTAAATCTTGAAGCCATAATTAATTCAAAGAGATTAACAAGAATCAAAAGGTGCGGAAGCATATACCTGAATCCATTGAGGAAAATATGATTAGGGTTTTGATGATCTTCTAACCTTAGAGTTTCTCCCTTATGGATCTCTTTAGATGAGGATAAGAGAATGAGAGTGTCTAACCCTAGATTAGGGATCATAACCCCATATATATAGGTGTTGAACATTTGTAATTTAGCCCCTCATCAAATTACAATTACAACCTGGTATCTGCACATATAACCTCATGATTTATTTAAATACACATTAACCCAAATTAATTGATCACTTTAGTGGGTTATCCTGAAGGATAGCAATACACACAGATTAATCATATGTGTCCACAAATAGATTTAATTAGATTTAATCCAACAGTTGCCAGAAAGCAAGGCTAGTCAGGAACCTGTAGACATACTATAATAGTTCACAAAGAAAATCAAGGAGTATCATGAAGAGGCAACGAGGGCGTTGCTAGATTAGGTAGGGGAGAGTGTTACATCCCACCTTAGAGATAATTTTTTTTGCCACATAAGCATGACAAATACTTAATTCTATAATTTTTTATATAAATCTAGAGTGTTCTAGAAGAGTCTAGATTTAGAACCTTCAGAAACATTTTGGAATGTGTAGAGTCATCTAGAATATAATAGAATATTCTAGAGTGGTATGGAGCGTACTAGAATACTGTGAAATGTAGTAAACTATAATAATGTTGTAGAATACTCTAGTGAAGTATAAACTATGAGGGATGTACAAAGTTTTAGGGGATTCCTATGACAGAGGGTTGAAGACTATAAATTGAGATAGGACCCTTACTTGCCAAGCTATCTCCCCAAAGTTGTAATCCTTTATGAGTACAATACAAGAGCTCTCTCTCTCTCTCTCTCTCTCTCTCTCTCTCTCTCTCTCTCTCTCTCTCTCTCTCTCTCTCTCTCTCTCTCTCTCTCTCTCTCTCTCTCTCTCGTTTAACTAGTTAGTTTGCCTTTGTATGAGTTCTAATGAGACTAAAATTAGTGAGTTATTAGTGAAAAACTTGCTAAGTGCCGCACGTGAGCTTAGAAAGGACTAAGTCTGTAACAATATACTTCTCTTTCTTGTAATATAGTGTAATAGAGATTATAGTAGAATAGAGTTAGTGTAGTCAAGGGCGAATTGAGGTACTATTCAGGGTTCAGGTGGTACGAGTTGTCGTGCGAGCACCTTTGATCGCAGAATTATCAAAGGTGGGTTGAGGAGAAAACAATAAGAATCACAAGAATAACTCAGGTTTTGGGCGAAGGAAAATACCTTCTCTAGATTATGAAGAACAAAATATTACAATCTCTCCCTCACAATCTCACTAGAATCGAGAACAACCTCTCAATCCTCTCTAAACCCTAATACAATGATTAGAATCTCTCTCTCTGATCTAAGATCTCTAAGGTGATGTTTAGAAACCCTAAATAACCCTTTAACCCTTTATATAGGTGTACAAACGTGGATGACAATCTGGTAAATAACCAAGCCCAAACCCAACAGGAAAACACGTGAACAGAAACCCAAATGAACCAGGAAACCTTCGATGAGTCGACTAATGATCAGTTATGAGTTGACTCATGACACATGGGTCGACTCATAAACTGATGAGTCGACCGAGCAGAAACTTTTGACAAAACGGCTGGGTTTCGTGAGTCGACTCATGACAGGCATGAGTCGACTCAACCTGATGAGTCGACTCATGCACATGTATGAGTCGACTCACGAGCTAAAAACTAGATTCTTCAAATCTGCTGCTCGTCGTCTCGTTCCACACTTCCACCTGCGTTCCACTGTACTGTTTTACACCCCTATTCTCATGCTATCATGAGAATCATCTATCCTCAAGCTCCCATGAGGATCGCTAAGTTCCGAAGAGCACCCGTATCATGGGTCCCCTCTTTAGGAACTTGAAGTCTCGTTCAAGTTAGAACTTTTGCTGAGGAAACTCTTGAGCTCCTCCATCTTTTCTGCACCATCTGGCCCTGCTAGGAACCTGGTCTCGACGTCCGATCGGAAACATCTTATCCATCCCGCGTCTCGTCGTAATCACATTTCGTCCCAAGTTGTAATCCTTTATCGATGGCTTTTCTGAAAGTCTAATGCACAGCGAGACAAACTTATTGCTTGCATTCACTAGTCTCTTCTCTCGCGTCACCGTCTCCAAGCTTGTCTCCCTCAGAAGAGATGCCGAACGAAATATGAACTTGTCACCATCCTTAGTGAAGGTGTACTTCTGAGCCCGCCTCTCGTAGATCGCATATCTATCCCATAAGTACGGATTGCCTAGTATAATCTAACAAACATCCAATGGAACGACATCACACGTGACCTCGTCAATATATGACTCGTGGAGCGCAAATCTGACAGTGCATTGATCAACTACACTCAGTTTCTCCTCCTTATGAATCTAACCCCAATGGATAGGGCTTCAAATGCTTGACCGTCTTCAGACCCAGCTTCTGAACCAATGCCTCGGATATTAAATTCTTTTCGCTGCCCGAATCAACAATGGCATCAACCAAACTGGTCTTTACTTGCAACTTAAGAACAAAGAGTTGCTCACTCGGGTCATCGTCGTCTTTCGTGGTCTGTTTCCCCGCCATAAGGTTGAGACTGCTGTTGGGCTCTGTCATCTCCGGGACTTCTTTCGGACATTGAGCTATCATGTATGCCTTTTTCTCCTCCTTCTTCTTCAATCCTCTTATCTTGAGATGAGGATACTTCTCCCAGCACCGATCAGTTGTGTGCCTTGTCTTCTCTCAGTGACTACAAATCAGTCCTGCCTTCCCTGGATCACCATTCTTCTTTCCCTCCTTAGATTGAGAACCACTAGACTCGCCTCCCGTCTGTTTGGAGTCTCCCTTAGCCTCGTTGCCCTTTTTTCGCTTGCCCTCGAGGGCAATAGCCTTCACGCTCGCCTCTGTAATTGATTCCACCGTGAATAGCTTCATCTCCTCGAGGGCAATAGCCTTCACGCTCGCCTCTGTAATTGATTCCACCGTGAATAGCTTCATCTCCTTTCGAATGTAATCTCTCAATCCCGCCATATACTTCATAAACACGGAATATTCCTCTGTCGTAATGTTAAGGACCATCACCTACTGCTAGAACTCCGTGGTGTATTCTTGAACGGTTTGATTGACCCTTTGGCGCAAGTCATACCACTTGTACCAACGCTCTTCAAGGAATCCCACCGGATAGAACTACTTTCTCAGTAACTCATTGAACTTGTTTCACGACACCACCTTCTTTTCCTGCTTGCAGTAGGATTTCCACCACGTCAACGCGTGCCCTGAAAGCTTCAATGTCGCGAACACAATTTTCTCTTTTGACGAATAGCCATAAAGAGTAAAATACGTTTCCATCCGCTCGATCTAGTCATCAAGCCTCTCGACGTCAACACTCCCATCATAAAATAGGAATCTCCACCTTGAAGTCAATCTTCAGGTTCTGATAAGAATTCTTACCCCTTGATGCAATGCAGCCTTAACAGTCTCCTCCTCCTCGTCGGAATCTAAATCTACTCTCTCCACATCGGACTCAACAATTTTCTTCGAAGAAGATTCACCTTGTT
Organism: Asparagus officinalis; assembly: GCF_001876935.1. Classification (NCBI taxonomy): domain Eukaryota; kingdom Viridiplantae; phylum Streptophyta; class Magnoliopsida; order Asparagales; family Asparagaceae; genus Asparagus; species Asparagus officinalis. The sequence goes on from NC_033800.1 coordinate 117,448,223, forward strand.
TTCCACCTCCATGGATAAGACTGACGAGTTGTGTGAGAGTCGAACCTATCATCTCGATCTGCTTCTCCAATCCATGGATAAGACTGACGAGTTGTGTGAGAGTCGAACCTATCATCTCGATCTGCTTCTCCAATGCATCAAGCCTTGCTGAGTTATCTGCTCCAGACATCTTCTCCCTCCTTATCTTCTGGACCTCTTCCAATGAGATAAGGACCTCGCCTAGCTTCTTGTATCGCGATCGAGTCAGGCCATACACAGGATGCCCCCTTCGCAGGATCTGATCGCTCTGATACCAACTTGGTACGAGTTGCCGTGCGAGCACCTTTGATCGCGGAATTATCAAAGGTGGGTTGAGGAGAAAACAATAAGAATCACAATAATAACTCAGGTTTTGGGCGAAGGAAAATACCTTCTCTAGATTATGAAGAACAAAAGATTACAATCTCTCCCTCACAATCTCACTAGAATCGAGAACAACCTCTCAATCCTCTCTAAACCCTAATACAATGATTAGAATCTCTCTCTGATCTAAGATCTCTAAGATGATGTTTAGAAACCCTAAACAACCCTTTAACCCTTTATACAGGTGTACAAACGTGGATGACAATCTGGTAAATAACCAAGCCCAAACCCAACAGGAAAACACGTGAACAGAAACCCAAACGAACCAGGAAACCTTCGATGAGTCGACTCATGACACATGGGTCGACTCATAAACTGAAGAGTCGACCGAGCAGAAACTTTTGACAAAACGGCTTGGTTTCGTGAGTCGACTCATGACAGGCATGAGTCGACTCAACCTGATGAGTCGACTCATGCACATGTATGAGTCGACTCACGAGCTGAAAACTGGATTTTTCGAATCTACTGCTCGTCGTCTCGTTCTACGCTTCCACCTGCGTTCCACTGTACTGTTTTACACCTCTATTCTCATGCTATCATGAGAATCATCTATCCTTAAGCTTCCATGAGGATCGCTAAGCTCCCGAAGAGAAGATACACCCGTATCATCAGGTTAGGCAAGTGCCTAATCTAAAAATTAGGAGAGTAATTAAGGTAAGGGTTTATTCCTTAAATTACACTTTACCTAGCAGGTTATCAACATAAATCTTCTATCTAACTTTAATTGAATCATAGCCATTAAATCACAATCACCTTACCTTAATTAAAAAACTAATGAAAGCCCATTAAAGAATCTGTCATATAAAAAAAATTACATCATCTAGGTCCTGCCCTCCTTTCCCAAAAATAATTCTTTCCACCGAATTTGAGAAGAAAAAATAAGCTAGTATTGTTCATTTCATCTCCTTCTCCTCCTAATGCAATGTCGGTTATGAACCTTGGCTCTCTCTTTTTGACTAAATAAACAGTTTTTGTCTCAATTTCTACTGAAACTTTGACAGGTGTATCTCAATTATATCTAAAAGCTATACTAAACTTTATATTTTCTTGCTGTTTGTCATCTTATTCTATCAATAAATTACGTGAAAATATAGGAAATTACATGAAAATTAAACATGATAGTTTGAAGGTAAAAATTTTAGTTTATTTAATATATATCTAATTGTTATGAAACAACAATGTAATTTTTTATGATATTTCAACTTATAAAAATTTTGTTCATAACTTATGTGCGCTACATGAATGAAAATCCTAGATCTGTCCTTGAGTGTGGTCATCATTATGCTGGTAAAAAATACAGTATCTTATAAAACTTGTTTAGGGGGGCTTTTGGTTAGTTTTGGAGTAAGTGTGATAATTTTTGGAACTTTATTTTATTGTGTTATTTATTAGGATAATGAGATTGAGATTTCACTTTGATGTATTATTCATTGGGACAATTACTCACACTTGTCCCAAAATCATTATTACATATTAGTTAATAATATTTCATATATTATAATATAATATTTTATTAGTAGTATAATAATATCACTGTAGTATTTTTATGATATAAAATATTATACTATTATTTAGTGCTTATATATTAACCATAATGATATATTAATTATATCATAATATAAATTAATATGATAATATATTCTATTATATAGAATATTTAAATTTATATAAGAATTTACTTTTCTATTATACTTTATTATATTAATTAATAGTCTTAAATATATCATCAATATTGTGGTAGTTATAATATTAAATAATATTTTATTGCTACAATAAAAATAATAAAAATCTACTATATATTAAAGTATGATATGATATTAATATTATATATAAAATTAATATAATATAATATATTAATTAATAATATTTTTTGATTAATAATATTGAACATATTAATGGTATATTATTATTAATAATATTGAACATATTAATGGTATATTATGATTATTATAAATATTATATTTTAATAAGGAGCCATGTCATCGATTATTCTATTTAAATTATAATAATTATCATAAAATAAAATAAAATATTAAAATTTTAATAATAATATAATATTTTAAATAATATTATATTTAATTAAACAAAATCTTATATATTAAATATAATTTTATATATTATGTCAATTATCATATAATATTTCTTTTTTATAATATAATATATTAATTAATTAATAACTTTAAAAAATAGTTAAAAGTAATTAGTAATTATAATACAATATATTATATTTTAGTAGAAAGCAAAATAATATATTATATTACAATAACATATTAAATAATATACTAAGCCAATTGGATAAATTAATTTAGACTTAGTTTTAAAAAATTATTATATGTTAATAAGATGTCACATCATTAATTATTCTATATCAATTGTCAAATCAAAGCTTCAAATTATCCCATTATTCTAAATTGTCCCACTTTATCCCACTCAAAATTTCCCAAAGAGATAAAATTATTCAATTAGAACAATTATCTCACTTGGCCCCAACTTGCCCCAACCGATAACCCCCTAAAATACTATACCAATTTCAACACCAAAAGAGAGCAGAGAAGATTGCCACAGATTTACTGGCCATCTTTAATGGAGGAATATGTTGATGGTAGAAACAAAAGAGCTAAATGGAATTGTACAAGTACATTTATATATTTCTTGATTGCATTATGTTTTTTTTATTTATTTTGTAGTCTCCCAACTACTTGTTTATGCAGGAACTATCTTTCGAAGCTCAGGTGACAAGTTTGCAATAGTAGCGACCTTATTATTCTATCAAAAATTTGTTACGATCGAATGAAATGGGCAGGTATTTTCTAACATCAAAGAAAACAGCAAGAAATCTCGAGATCACCAACTGAGATCTGATGAGATATTCATGTTTGGATTTATATTTCTGATACTGACTGTACAATATCAATCTTTCAATATTTATATGATAATGTCGAAATGCAGCATTTTAAGATTATAAGTTTGTATTCTTGTAATCTTTTTTTTGTAGCAGCAGTAGCAGCAGTTTGCCAACAGTCTTGTTTCTGTTGGGATTGTGTCTTTGATTCTTTGTAGAACTTCATAAGAATTAGATATGGTTAGAGATCTATCATGATTAGGAGTTTGAGTTCCATCATGATTAGGAGTTTGAATTCTATTCTAATTAGGAAGCTAGTCTAGAGATAATGTTTTAGTTTCTCTATATATATTCTTCTATTGTTGGAGGAAAAACTAAGAAGAAGAGGGTAGAGAGAAGATGGAATATAGAGAGAGAGAGAGAGAGAGAGAGAGAGAGAGAGAGTCAATATTCTTGTACTCTAGGGTTAGTAGAGGCGGTAGCCTGATTCAAGAATATTGTGCGAGAGGCGAAGATTTCGTGATCTTTATCCATGCAAAAGATTATAAGTTTGTATTCTTGTAATCTTTTTTTTGTAGCAGCAGTAGCAGCAGTTTGCCAACAGTCTTGTTTCTGTTGGGATTGTGTTTTTGATTTTTTTGTAGAACTTCATGAGAATTAGATAGGGTTAGAGATCTATCATAATTAGGAGTTTGGGTTTCATCATGATTAGGAGTTTGAATTTTATTCTAATTAAAAAGTTAGGCTAGAGATAAGGTTTTAGTTTCCCTATATATATATATTCTTCTATTATTGGAGGAAAAACTAAGAAGGGTAGAGAGAAGATGTAGTAGAGAGAGAGAGAAAGAGCTAATATTCTTGTAATCTAGGGTTAGTAGAGGGCGTAGCTTGATTCAAGAATATTGTGCGAGAGGCGAGGATTTCGTGATCTTTATCCATGCAAAAGATTACAATGAGTGGGCTTTGGAGAGAATATGAGAGTTGATTATGTATGTGAGTTTGAGAGATTGAGAGACGGGAGTGTCGCGCGCCTTTGCGGAAGCCTTGCACGAACTCACAACGAACCTGTGATCACAAGTCGAAGAAAGCCAAACTCTTGCACAAATCCAACCAATAACGCCAAATCAATCCAAACACAGAGATATACGTGGTTCGGCAATTTGCCTACGTCCACGGGGAGAGGATGGGGAGATTTCACTAAATCAAGGAGAGTACAAAGGGTTACAATCACACAAATTCTCTCAAACTAACCCTCAACCAAAGATCTCACCTTGCTCACAATATCTCCCTCTCACAATGCTCAAAAGATTCCTTAATCTCTGATATTAAACCCTCTCAAATCGTTTCCCTATTTATACCAAAACAAAAACCCAATTAGACTGCAAATAGGAAACCTGCGTATGCAAAAAACCCGCTATAAGTCGACTTAACAGAGGGCGTAAGTCGACTTGGCAGAGGAAAAAACAGCAACAGGAGAGGACTTCATAAGTCGACTTAACAGACATTATAAGTCGACTTGGCAGAGGAAAAAATCACAACTCCGCTGCAGATCGTAAGTCGACTCGTGCACACTAATGAGTCGACTTACCATAAGTCGACTTAGCCTTGTGCATGAGTCGACTTATGCCAGTTTTTCTGGTTTTTCTGATTCTTTTCCTGATTTCTCCACAATTCTCCACCTCGGCGAATTTTGCCAAAAATGAGCCGACACCAAACCAAGAGCATCAATGTGTCGTCTCTCCAAATACGGCTGCACCACCATGGTTGCCTACGTACCCCCTCTCCCAAGGGATCAAGCCGCCCGTAGTTCATCCAAATGGCCGTCAACGGCCTCAACAATCACAAATATTCAACAAGTTTCTGCAATGATCAAACTTGTTGCTTGGAACCACCTTCGTGAGCATATCCGCCGGATTATCCTTCGTATGGACCTTCACAATCTCCACATCGCCATCTTCAAGAACATCTCGAACGAAGTGATAACGAACGTCAATGTGCTTCGTCCTCGCATGAAAAACCTGATTCTTCGCCAAATATATAGCACTCATGCTATCACAATGAATAGTGACGGATCGCTGCGATATACCAAGTTCTTCCAGAAGTCCTCGAAGCCAAATAGCCTCCTTCACAGCCTCCGTAACTGCCATATACTCTGCCTCCGTCGTAGACAAAGCCACCGTCGACTGTAAGGTGCATCTCCAACACACCGGCGCACGGGTCAAGGTGAACACATACCCCGTCGTAGACCGGCGCTTATCCAAATCCCCGGCATAATCCGAATCAACATAGCCAATGCATAACTGCCCACCTGTAGTGTCCCGCTCATAAACCAAACCAACATTGAGCGTACCTAGAATGTACCTCAAAATCCATCTCACGGCATCCCAATGACCCACTCCTGGATCGTGCATGTATCTCGACACCATGCTCACTGCCTGTGACAAATCCGGCCTCGTACATACCATCGCGTACATCAAGCTCCCAACTGCGCTCGCATATGGAGTCTTCGACATCAACTCACGGTCTTCAACTGACTTCGGTGAAAGGTCAGCTGAAAGCTTCAAATGGGCTCCCAACGGTACACTAACTGGCTTCGTATCCATGCTAACATGGAATCGCTGTAGAACCTTCTTCAAATAAGCCACCTGTGTCAAACAAATTCTGCCCTTCTTCTTGTCTCTGCCGATCTCCATCCCTAAAATGCGCTTCGCCTCGCCCAAGTCCTTCATCTCAAACTCATTCGAAAGCTGAATCTTCAACTCATCTATAGCTGACCTGGAACTTGAAGCAACCAACATGTCATCGACATAAAGCAATAAATAAATGTACGCACCTCCTCTCAACTTGCGAAAATACACGCAAGGATCAAACTGGCTCCGAGTGTACGAATGACCAAGCATAAAACCATCAAATCGCCTATACCACTGTCGAGGAGACTGCTTCAAACCGTATAGCGATTTCTTTAGCCTGCAAACCAACTTATCTTTCCCTGCAGCTCGGAATCCCAATGGCTGAGTCATATATATTTCTTCATCAAGATCACCATGAAGAAATGCTGTCTTCACATCCAACTGATCTAACTCCAATCCATACTGTGCCACCAAAGCTAGCAAAATCCGAATCGACGAATGCTTCACCACCGGAGAGAAAACCTCATTGTAATCAATACCTTCCTCCTGTGCATAGCCCTTCGCAACCAACCTAGCCTTGAACCTCACTGGAGTGCCCTCAATGCCCTCCTTCTTCGTGTACACCCACTTGCACCCAATCGCCTTCCGCCCCTTTGGAAGCTCTACAAGCTTCCATGTATCGTTCTTGTGAAGAGACTCCATCTCCTCCTGCATAGCCACCTGCCACGAATCAGCCTCCGAACTCTGCTCGGCCTCTCTGAATGTAGTAGGCACCATCTCATCGATACTCTCCACCGGAAGTGCATATGCAACTGTGTCGGCATACCGTGCTGGCACCCGTATGTCTCTCCTCTGTCTCCGTGCCGCAATAGAATCCTGAACCTGAGCCGTCGGTCCCTGATCCTGCTCATGAGTACCCGTATCCTCCGCATCACCGTCGTGCTCGCCTGGCGTCACCTCAGTCGGCACTCTCATGGATACTGCACTATCTGGACTCTGTGGAGCTGCATCAATCTCCACCACCTGCGAAATCTCCTCTGTCGGGTTGCTCTCCACCTGATGAGAGCTGGGAAGCTTCAAGATAGAAGCCTCATCGAATGTGACGTCCCTACTCAGCACAATCTTCTTATCAACTGGATCCCAAAGCTTGTATCCCTTGACACCACGCTTGAATCCTACAAATATGGCCTTCCTAGCTCGAGGTTCCAACTTATCAGTTCTAACATGATAATATGCAGGGCAACCAAATACCTTAAGCTGGTCATAGTCATGTGCTGTCTCTCCCGACCACATCTCCATAGGGGTCTTCCCCTCAATCGCAGATGAAGGCAGCCTGTTAATGAGGTGGCTCGCATAAGAAAGTGCCTCAGCCCAAAAGATCTTCTCCAAACCACTATGCGCCAATAAACATCGAATCTTCTCCAGCAAAGACCGATTCAATCTCTCCGCCACCCCATTCTGCTGCGGTGTATGACTAACTGTGAAGTGCCTCTCTATGCCCTCGTCTCGACATAGCTGCAGAAAGGGGTCTGAGGTATACTCGCCGCCGTTGTCGGATCGCAACGTCTTGATCTTTCTCCCAGTCTGCAGTTCCAATCTCTTCTTCCACTCCACAAACAAATCTAGGACTTCACTCTTATGCTTCATGGTGTACACCCAACATCGCCTAGAATAGTCATCAACGAACGTGACGAACCAATGTCGACCACCAAGTGATGCCGTCTTAGTGGGACCCCAAACATCTGTGTGCACGTAGTCCAAGATGCCCCTCGTCCTATGAATGGCCGTCCCGAACTTCACCTTCGTCTTCTTGCCAAGTACACAGTGCTCACAGAATTCTACTTTACCACTCTTGGCTCCCTTCAAAAGCCCCTGCTTGCACAATGCCTGCAGTGACTTTTCACCTGTATGCCCTAGCCTGTAGTGCCAAAGTCTGCTCATGTCCGCCTCTGAAATCGCCGAAGCAACCTGGCCAATCTCGGTGCTCCCCTTCAGATAATATAAATTATGATTTCGGACTCCCTTCATCACCACCAAAGATCCCTTAGTAACCTTTGCTACAGCATCCTCAAAGGTCACCCTGAATCCCTTCGCCTCCAAAGCCCCCACTGAGATAAGATTCTTCTTAAGTTGAGGAACGAATCTCACCTCCTTCAGCTCACGGACTACTCCATCGTGCATCCGAATCCTCACAGTACCTATCCCACGAACGCCACAGGATTGATCATTTCCCATGACCACAACACCCCCATCGAGTCTCTCAAATGATGAGAACCAATCTCGCCTAGGAGTCACATGATAAGTAGCGCCAGAATCAAGCATCCACTCCGATGCATCCAAATGGTTCACCTCCGGAGTAATCAAAAGAGAAAAGCTCGAATCATCGGAATCATCGCCTTTCGCAACATTCACCTCATTGGCCTTCGGGCCCTTATTCTTGCTATTCTCCTTTTCTTTGACTTTCGGGCAATCTCTTTTCCAATGTCCCTGCTCCTTGCAGAATGCACATTGATTCTTTCCAAGCTGGTGACGACCTCTTGACTTTGACCTCCCTCTGTTTCCACCTTTCTGATATGAGCTTCTACCTCTCGCCGACAAGGCCTCTCCTGAAGTACTAGCGCGGGAAGTCTCCTTATCCTTCCTCCTCAAATCATAGTTCGTCAATGCGTTAGTCACTTCACTATAAGTGATAGAAGATCTCCCGTTCAGCAACGTAAGCACGAAGGTATCATACTCCTCATCCGGTAAGGAGCCCAAAAGAATAATAGCCTTGTACTCATCTGTGATCTTCTCATCCACGTTCGCCAAGTCCGACAACAACTTAGTGTAGTTGTTCACATGAGCCGCAAGCGAGGTACCTCTGGACATCTGGAATCTGAATAACCTTCGCAGCAAGTGCAACCGGTTCTCAACACTCTTCGTAAGGTACTTATTGTTGAGAATTTCCCACATCTTCATCGCAGACGTCACCCCAATCACATCGTATTTCAGCTCCTGTTCCAAACAGGACCTGATCACCCCGCAAGCATTTCGATTCATCTTTTCCCATATCGCCTCTTCATATTTAGGTGGCCTCACATCGACCATGATGGTCTCCTCCAGATTTTGAGCATTGAGCGCATCCTGTACGTCGCTCATCCACAAACCAAAATTGATCTTGCCGTCATATTTCACAACACTAATCTTAGTGTTCTGAAAACCCACTTGAACTGTGCCTGTCATCTTGCTGCTTTCACCAATTACTTCACCCATAATCACAACTTCCAAATTGTAGAGAAAGATCCAAACTTTGAAAGAATAAGAAATTACCCAACTGAACCCTAGATTGGATTCCAAATAGAACTCCTAACCACACGAGGAAAGCGAGATCTTCAACGGCAACTTCAAACCCTAACTCCACCAAAGCCTAGAACTCCAAGAACCAAGCTTCAAACTGAATCTTCCTCCACCTAATCCAAAACCCTAGATCTGAATCTGAGCTCTGATACCACTTGTCGCGCGCCTTTGCGGAAGCCTTGCACGAACTCACAACGAACCTGTGATCACGAGTAGAAGAAAGACAAACTCTTGCACAAATCCAACCAATAAAGCCAAATCAATCCAAACACAGAGATATACGTGGTTCGGCAATTTGCCTACGTCCACGGGGAGAGGATGGGGAGATTTCACTAAATCAAGGAGAGTACAAAGGGTTACAATCACACAAATTCTCTCAAACTAACCCTCAACCAAAGATCTCACCTTGCTCACAATATCTCCCTCTCACAATGCTCAAAAGATTCCTCAATCTCTGATAAAAAACCCTCACAAATCGTTTCCCTATTTATATCAAAACAAAACCCCAATCAGACTGCAAATAGGAAACCTGCGTATGCAAAAAACCCGCTATAAGTCGACTTATCAGTGTGCACAAGTCGACTTGACAGAGAGAAAATCAACAACTGGAGAACACTTCATAAGTCGACTTAACAGACTGTTAAGTCGACTTGCCATAAGTCGACTTAACAGTCATGCTAAGTCGACTTGACAGAGGCTAAAATCACAATTCGGCTGCAGATCGTAAGTCGACTCGTGCACAGTGCATGAGTCGACTTATGCCAGTTTTTCTGGTTTTTCTGATTCTTTTCCTGATTTCTCCACAATTCTCCACCTCGGCGAATTTTGCCAAAAATGAGCCGACACCAAACCAAGAGCATCAATGTGTCGTCTCTCCAAATACGGCTGCACCACCATGGTTGCCTACGTACCCCCTCTCCCAAGGGATCAAGCCGCCCGTAGTTCATCCAAATGGCCGCCAACGGCCTCAACAATCACAAATATTCAACAAGTTTCTGCAATGATCAAACTTGTTGCTTGGAACCACCTTCGTGAGCATATCCGCCGGATTATCCTTCGTATGGACCTTCACAATCTCCACATCGCCATCTTCAAGAACATCTCGAACGAAGTGATAACGAACGTCAATGTGCTTCGTCCTCGCATGAAAAACCTGATTCTTCGCCAAATATATAGCACTCATGCTATCACAATGAATAGTGACGGATCGCTGCGATATACCAAGTTCTTCCAGAAGTCCTCGAAGCCAAATAGCCTCCTTCACAGCCTCCGTAACTGCCATATACTCTGCCTCCGTCGTAGACAAAGCCACCGTCGACTGTAAGGTGCATCTCCAACACACCGGCGCACGGGTCAAGGTGAACACATACCCCGTTGTAGATCGGCGCTTATCCAAATCCCCGGCATAATCCGAATCAACATAGCCAATGCATAACTGCCCACCTGTAGTGTCCCGCTCATAAACCAAACCAACATTGAGCGTACCTAGAATGTACCTCAAAATCCATCTCACGGCATCCCAATGACCCACTCCTGGATCGTGCATGTATCTCGACACCATGCTCACTGCCTGTGACAAATCCGGCCTCGTACATACCATCGCGTACATCAAGCTCCCAACTGCGCTCGCATATGGAGTCTTCGACATCAACTCACGGTCTTCAACTGACTTCGGTGAAAGGTCAGCTGAAAGCTTCAAATGGGCTCCCAACGGTACACTAACTGGCTTCGTATCCATGCTAACATGGAATCGCTGTAGAACCTTCTTCAAATAAGCCACCTGTGTCAAACAAATTCTGCCCTTCTTCTTGTCTCTGCCGATCTCCATCCCTAAAATGCGCTTCGCCTCGCCCAAGTCCTTCATCTCAAACTCATTCGAAAGCTGAATCTTCAACTCATCTATAGCTGACCTGGAACTTGAAGCAACCAACATGTCATCGACATAAAGCAATAAATAAATGTACGCACCTCCTCTCAACTTGCGAAAATACACGCAAGGATCAAACTGGCTCCGAGTGTACGAATGACCAAGCATAAAACCATCAAATCGCCTATACCACTGTCGAGGAGACTGCTTCAAACCGTATAGCGATTTCTTTAGCCTGCAAACCAACTTATCTTTCCCTGCAGCTCGGAATCCCAATGGCTGAGTCATATATATTTCTTCATCAAGATCACCATGAAGAAATGCTGTCTTCACATCCAACTGATCTAACTCCAATCCATACTGTGCCACCAAAGCTAGCAAAATCCGAATCGACGAATGCTTCACCACCGGAGAGAAAACCTCATTGTAATCAATACCTTCCTCCTGTGCATAGCCCTTCGCAACCAACCTAGCCTTGAACCTCACTGGAGTGCCCTCAATGCCCTCCTTCTTCGTGTACACCCACTTGCACCCAATCGCCTTCCGCCCCTTTGGAAGCTCTACAAGCTTCCATGTATCGTTCTTGTGAAGAGACTCCATCTCCTCCTGCATAGCCACCTGCCACGAATCAGCCTCCGAACTCTGCTCGGCCTCTCTGAATGTAGTAGGCACCATCTCATCGATACTCTCCACCGGAAGTGCATATGCAACTGTGTCGGCATACCGTGCTGGCACCCGTATGTCTCTCCTCTGTCTCCGTGCCGCAATAGAATCCTGAACCTGAGCCGTCGGTCCCTGATCCTGCTCATGAGTACCCGTATCCTCCGCATCACCGTCGTGCTCGCCTGGCGTCACCTCAGTCGGCACTCTCATGGATACTGCACTATCTGGACTCTGTGGAGCTGCATCAATCTCCACCACCTGCGAAATCTCCTCTGTCGGGTTGCTCTCCACCTGATGAGAGCTGGGAAGCTTCAAGATAGAAGCCTCATCGAATGTGACGTCCCTACTCAGCACAATCTTCTTATCAACTGGATCCCAAAGCTTGTATCCCTTGACACCACGCTTGAATCCTACAAATATGGCCTTCCTAGCTCGAGGTTCCAACTTATCAGTTCTAACATGATAATATGCAGGGCAACCAAATACCTTAAGCTGGTCATAGTCATGTGCTGTCTCTCCCGACCACATCTCCATAGGGGTCTTCCCCTCAATCGCAGATGAAGGCAGCCTGTTAATGAGGTGGCTCGCATAAGAAAGTGCCTCAGCCCAAAAGATCTTCTCCAAACCACTATGCGCCAATAAACATCGAATCTTCTCCAGCAAAGACCGATTCAATCTCTCCGCCACCCCATTCTGCTGCGGTGTATGACTAACTGTGAAGTGCCTCTCTATGCCCTCGTCTCGACATAGCTGCAGAAAGGGGTCTGAGGTATACTCGCCGCCGTTGTCGGATCGCAACGTCTTGATCTTTCTCCCAGTCTGCAGTTCCAATCTCTTCTTCCACTCCACAAACAAATCTAGGACTTCACTCTTATGCTTCATGGTGTACACCCAACATCGCCTAGAATAGTCATCAACGAACGTGACGAACCAATGTCGACCACCAAGTGATGCCGTCTTAGTGGGACCCCAAACATCTGTGTGCACGTAGTCCAAGATGCCCCTCGTCCTATGAATGGCCGTCCCGAACTTCACCTTCGTCTTCTTGCCAAGTACACAGTGCTCACAGAATTCTACTTTACCACTCTTGGCTCCCTTCAAAAGCCCCTGCTTGCACAATGCCTGCAGTGACTTTTCACCTGTATGCCCTAGCCTGTAGTGCCAAAGTCTGCTCATGTCCGCCTCTGAAATCGCCGAAGCAACCTGGCCAATCTCGGTGCTCCCCTTCAGATAATATAAATTATGATTTCGGACTCCCTTCATCACCACCAAAGATCCCTTAGTAACCTTTGCTACAGCATCCTCAAAGGTCACCCTGAATCCCTTCGCCTCCAAAGCCCCCACTGAGATAAGATTCTTCTTAAGTTGAGGAACGAATCTCACCTCCTTCAGCTCACGGACTACTCCATCGTGCATCCGAATCCTCACAGTACCTATCCCACGAACGCCACAGGATTGATCATTTCCCATGACCACAACACCCCCATCGAGTCTCTCAAATGATGAGAACCAATCTCGCCTAGGAGTCACATGATAAGTAGCGCCAGAATCAAGCATCCACTCCGATGCATCCAAATGGTTCACCTCCGGAGTAATCAAAAGAGAAAAGCTCGAATCATCGGAATCATCGCCTTTCGCAACATTCACCTCATTGGCCTTCGGGCCCTTATTCTTGCTATTCTCCTTTTCTTTGACTTTCGGGCAATCTCTTTTCCAATGTCCCTGCTCCTTGCAGAATGCACATTGATTCTTTCCAAGCTGGTGACGACCTCTTGACTTTGACCTCCCTCTGTTTCCACCTTTCTGATATGAGCTTCTACCTCTCGCCGACAAGGCCTCTCCTGAAGTACTAGCGCGGGAAGTCTCCTTATCCTTCCTCCTCAAATCATAGTTCGTCAATGCGTTAGTCACTTCACTATAAGTGATAGAAGATCTCCCGTTCAGCAACGTAAGCACGAAGGTATCATACTCCTCATCCGGTAAGGAGCCCAAAAGAATAATAGCCTTGTACTCATCTGTGATCTTCTCATCCACGTTCGCCAAGTCCGACAACAACTTAGTGTAGTTGTTCACATGAGCCGCAAGCGAGGTACCTCTGGACATCTGGAATCTGAATAACCTTCGCAGCAAGTGCAACCGGTTCTCAACACTCTTCGTAAGGTACTTATTGTTGAGAATTTCCCACATCTTCATCGCAGACGTCACCCCAATCACATCGTATTTCAGCTCCTGTTCCAAACAGGACCTGATCACCCCGCAAGCATTTCGATTCATCTTTTCCCATATCGCCTCTTCATATTTAGGTGGCCTCACATCGACCATGATGGTCTCCTCCAGATTTTGAGCATTGAGCGCATCCTGTACGTCGCTCATCCACAAACCAAAATTGATCTTGCCGTCATATTTCACAACACTAATCTTAGTGTTCTGAAAACCCACTTGAACTGTGCCTGTCATCTTGCTGCTTTCACCAATTACTTCACCCATAATCACAACTTCCAAATTGTAGAGAAAGATCCAAACTTTGAAAGAATAAGAAATTACCCAACTGAACCCTAGATTGGATTCCAAATAGAACTCCTAACCACACGAGGAAAGCGAGATCTTCAACGGCAACTTCAAACCCTAACTCCACCAAAGCCTAGAACTCCAAGAACCAAGCTTCAAACTGAATCTTCCTCCACCTAATCCAAAACCCTAGATCTGAATCTGAGCTCTGATACCACTTGTCGCGCGCCTTTGCGGAAGCCTTGCACGAACTCACAACGAACCTGTGATCACGAGTAGAAGAAAGACAAACTCTTGCACAAATCCAACCAATAAAGCCAAATCAATCCAAACACAGAGATATACGTGGTTCGGCAATTTGCCTACGTCCACGGGGAGAGGATGGGGAGATTTCACTAAATCAAGGAGAGTACAAAGGGTTACAATCACACAAATTCTCTCAAACTAACCCTCAACCAAAGATCTCACCTTGCTCACAATATCTCCCTCTCACAATGCTCAAAAGATTCCTCAATCTCTGATAAAAAACCCTCACAAATCGTTTCCCTATTTATATCAAAACAAAACCCCAATCAGACTGCAAATAGGAAACCTGCGTATGCAAAAAACCCGCTATAAGTCGACTTATCAGTGTGCACAAGTCGACTTGACAGAGAGAAAATCAACAACTGGAGAACACTTCATAAGTCGACTTAACAGACTGTTAAGTCGACTTGCCATAAGTCGACTTAACAGTCATGCTAAGTCGACTTGACAGAGGCTAAAATCACAATTCGGCTGCAGATCGTAAGTCGACTCGTGCACAGTGCATGAGTCGACTTATGCCAGTTTTTCTGGTTTTTCTGATTCTTTTCCTGATTTCTCCACAATTCTCCACCTCGGCGAATTTTGCCAAAAATGAGCCGACACCAAACCAAGAGCATCAATGTGTCGTCTCTCCAAATACGGCTGCACCACCATGGTTGCCTACGTACCCCCTCTCCCAAGGGATCAAGCCGCCCGTAGTTCATCCAAATGGCCGCCAACGGCCTCAACAATCACAAATATTCAACAAGTTTCTGCAATGATCAAACTTGTTGCTTGGAACCACCTTCGTGAGCATATCCGCCGGATTATCCTTCGTATGGACCTTCACAATCTCCACATCGCCATCTTCAAGAACATCTCGAACGAAGTGATAACGAACGTCAATGTGCTTCGTCCTCGCATGAAAAACCTGATTCTTCGCCAAATATATAGCACTCATGCTATCACAATGAATAGTGACGGATCGCTGCGATATACCAAGTTCTTCCAGAAGTCCTCGAAGCCAAATAGCCTCCTTCACAGCCTCCGTAACTGCCATATACTCTGCCTCCGTCGTAGACAAAGCCACCGTCGACTGTAAGGTGCATCTCCAACACACCGGCGCACGGGTCAAGGTGAACACATACCCCGTTGTAGATCGGCGCTTATCCAAATCCCCGGCATAATCCGAATCAACATAGCCAATGCATAACTGCCCACCTGTAGTGTCCCGCTCATAAACCAAACCAACATTGAGCGTACCTAGAATGTACCTCAAAATCCATCTCACGGCATCCCAATGACCCACTCCTGGATCGTGCATGTATCTCGACACCATGCTCACTGCCTGTGACAAATCCGGCCTCGTACATACCATCGCGTACATCAAGCTCCCAACTGCGCTCGCATATGGAGTCTTCGACATCAACTCACGGTCTTCAACTGACTTCGGTGAAAGGTCAGCTGAAAGCTTCAAATGGGCTCCCAACGGTACACTAACTGGCTTCGTATCCATGCTAACATGGAATCGCTGTAGAACCTTCTTCAAATAAGCCACCTGTGTCAAACAAATTCTGCCCTTCTTCTTGTCTCTGCCGATCTCCATCCCTAAAATGCGCTTCGCCTCGCCCAAGTCCTTCATCTCAAACTCATTCGAAAGCTGAATCTTCAACTCATCTATAGCTGACCTGGAACTTGAAGCAACCAACATGTCATCGACATAAAGCAATAAATAAATGTACGCACCTCCTCTCAACTTGCGAAAATACACGCAAGGATCAAACTGGCTCCGAGTGTACGAATGACCAAGCATAAAACCATCAAATCGCCTATACCACTGTCGAGGAGACTGCTTCAAACCGTATAGCGATTTCTTTAGCCTGCAAACCAACTTATCTTTCCCTGCAGCTCGGAATCCCAATGGCTGAGTCATATATATTTCTTCATCAAGATCACCATGAAGAAATGCTGTCTTCACATCCAACTGATCTAACTCCAATCCATACTGTGCCACCAAAGCTAGCAAAATCCGAATCGACGAATGCTTCACCACCGGAGAGAAAACCTCATTGTAATCAATACCTTCCTCCTGTGCATAGCCCTTCGCAACCAACCTAGCCTTGAACCTCACTGGAGTGCCCTCAATGCCCTCCTTCTTCGTGTACACCCACTTGCACCCAATCGCCTTCCGCCCCTTTGGAAGCTCTACAAGCTTCCATGTATCGTTCTTGTGAAGAGACTCCATCTCCTCCTGCATAGCCACCTGCCACGAATCAGCCTCCGAACTCTGCTCGGCCTCTCTGAATGTAGTAGGCACCATCTCATCGATACTCTCCACCGGAAGTGCATATGCAACTGTGTCGGCATACCGTGCTGGCACCCGTATGTCTCTCCTCTGTCTCCGTGCCGCAATAGAATCCTGAACCTGAGCCGTCGGTCCCTGATCCTGCTCATGAGTACCCGTATCCTCCGCATCACCGTCGTGCTCGCCTGGCGTCACCTCAGTCGGCACTCTCATGGATACTGCACTATCTGGACTCTGTGGAGCTGCATCAATCTCCACCACCTGCGAAATCTCCTCTGTCGGGTTGCTCTCCACCTGATGAGAGCTGGGAAGCTTCAAGATAGAAGCCTCATCGAATGTGACGTCCCTACTCAGCACAATCTTCTTATCAACTGGATCCCAAAGCTTGTATCCCTTGACACCACGCTTGAATCCTACAAATATGGCCTTCCTAGCTCGAGGTTCCAACTTATCAGTTCTAACATGATAATATGCAGGGCAACCAAATACCTTAAGCTGGTCATAGTCATGTGCTGTCTCTCCCGACCACATCTCCATAGGGGTCTTCCCCTCAATCGCAGATGAAGGCAGCCTGTTAATGAGGTGGCTCGCATAAGAAAGTGCCTCAGCCCAAAAGATCTTCTCCAAACCACTATGCGCCAATAAACATCGAATCTTCTCCAGCAAAGACCGATTCAATCTCTCCGCCACCCCATTCTGCTGCGGTGTATGACTAACTGTGAAGTGCCTCTCTATGCCCTCGTCTCGACATAGCTGCAGAAAGGGGTCTGAGGTATACTCGCCGCCGTTGTCGGATCGCAACGTCTTGATCTTTCTCCCAGTCTGCAGTTCCAATCTCTTCTTCCACTCCACAAACAAATCTAGGACTTCACTCTTATGCTTCATGGTGTACACCCAGATTCTACCACACCCATGGCAGACACCACACCAGGGTGTGGTGGAGCCTGTTTTGAGTTATTCTTCACGTTTTTCACAATTCCTTCGCCGTTTTCACAATTCTCCACCTCGGCGAAGTGTTCCCAACACTGAGCCGACACCAACATGAGCACCAATGTGTCGTCTCTCTAAACTCGGCTGCACCAATGCGGTTGCCTACGTACCCCCTCTCCCAAGGGATCAAGCCGCCCGTAGTTCATCCAAATGGCCGCCAACGGCCTCAACAATTACGAATGTGCAACAAGTTTCGACAATGATCAAACTTGTTGCTCGGAACCACCTTAGTGAGCATATCTGCCGGATTATCCTTCGTGTGGACTTTCACAATTTCCACATCGCCATCTTCAAGAACATCCCGAACGAAGTGATAACGAACGTCAATGTGCTTCGTCCTCGCATGAAAAACCTGATTCTTCGCCAAATATATAGCACTCATGCTATCGCAATGAATAGTGACGGATCGCTGCGATATACCAAGTTCTTCCAAAAGTCCTCGAAGCCAAATAGCCTCCTTCACAGCCTCCGTAACCGCCATATACTCTGCCTCCGTCGTAGACAAAGCCACCGTAGACTGTAAGGTGCATCTCCAACACACCGGCGCACGGGTCAAAGTGAACACATACCCCGTAGTAGACCGGCGCTTATCCAAATCCCCGGCATAATCCGAATCAACATAGCCAATGCATAGCTGCCCACCTGTAGTGTCCCGCTCATAAACCAAACCAACATTGAGCGTACCTCTAATGTACCTCAAAATCCATCTCACGGCGTCCCAATGACCCACTCCTGGATCGTGCATGTATCTCGACACCATGCTCACTGCCTGTGACAAATCCGGCCTCGTACATACCATCGCGTACATCAAGCTCCCAACTGCGCTCGCATATGGAGTCTTCGTCATCAACTCACGGTCTTCAACTGACTTCGGTGAAAGGCCAGCTGAAAGCTTCAAATGGGCTCCCAACGGTACACAAACTGGCTTCGTATCCATGCTAACATGGAATCGCTGTAGAACCTTCTTCAAATAAGCCACCTGTGTCAAACAAATCCTGCCCTTCTTCTTATCTCTGCCGATCTCCATCCCTAAAATGCGCTTCGCCTCGCCCAAGTCCTTCATCTCAAACTCATTCGAAAGCTGAACTTTCAACTCATCTATAGCTGACCTGGAACTAGAAGCAACCAACATGTCATCGACATAAAGCAACAAATAAATGTACGCACCTCCTCTCAACTTGCGAAAATACACGCAAGGATCAAACTGGCTCCGAGTGTACGAATGACCAAGCATAAAACCATCAAATCGCCTATACCACTGTCGAGGAGACTGCTTCAAACCGTATAGCGATTTCTTTAGCCTGCAAACCAACTTATCTTTCCCTGCAGCTCGGAATCCCAATGGCTGAGTCATATATATTTCTTCATCAAGATCACCATGAAGAAATGCTGTCTTCACATCCAACTGATCTAACTCCAATCCATACTGTGCCACCAAAGCTAGCAAAATCCGAATCGACGAATGCTTCACCACCGGAGAGAAAACCTCATTGTAATCAATACCTTCCTCCTGTGCATAGCCCTTCGCAACCAACCTAGCCTTGAACCTCACTGGAGTGCCCTCAATGCCCTCCTTCTTCGTGTACACCCACTTGCACCCAATCGCCTTCCGCCCCTTTGGAAGCTCTACAAGCTCCCATGTATCGTTCTTGTGAAGAGACTCCATCTCCTCCTGCATAGCCACCTGCCACGAATCAGCCTCCGAACTCTGCTCGGCCTCTCTGAATGTAGTAGGCACCATCTCATCGATACTCTCCACCGGAAGTGCATATGCAACTGTGTCGGCATACCGTGCTGGCACCCGTATGTCTCTCCTCTGTCTCCGTGCCGCAATAGAATCCTGAACCTGAGCCGTCGGTCCCTGATCCTGCTCATGAGTACCCGTATCCTCCGCATCACCGTCGTGCTCGCCTGGCGTCACCTCAGTCGGCACTCTCATGGATACTGCACTATCTGGACTCTGTGGAGCTGCATCAATCTCCACCACCTGCGAAATCTCCTCTGTCGGGTTGCTCTCCACCTGATGAGAGCTGGGAAGCTTCAAGATAGAAGCCTCATCGAATGTGACGTCCCTACTCAGCACAATCTTCTTATCAACTGGATCCCAAAGCTTGTATCCCTTGACACCACGCTTGAATCCTACAAATATGGCCTTCCTAGCTCGAGGTTCCAACTTATCAGTTCTAACATGATAATATGCAGGGCAACCAAATACCTTAAGCTGGTCATAGTCATGTGCTGTCTCTCCCGACCACATCTCCATAGGGGTCTTCCCCTCAATCGCAGATGAAGGCAGCCTGTTAATGAGGTGGCTCGCATAAGAAAGTGCCTCAGCCCAAAAGATCTTCTCCAAACCACTATGCGCCAATAAACATCGAATCTTCTCCAGCAAAGACCGATTCAATCTCTCTGCCACCCCATTCTGCTGCGGTGTATGACTAACTGTGAAGTGCCTCTCTATGCCCTCGTCTCGACATAGCTGCAGAAAGGGGTCTGAGGTATACTCGCCGCCGTTGTCGGATCGCAACGTCTTGATCTTTCTCCCAGTCTGCAGTTCCAATCTCTTCTTCCACTCCACAAACAAATCTAGGACTTCACTCTTATGCTTCATGGTGTACACCCAACATCGCCTAGAATAGTCATCAACGAACGTGACGAACCAATGTCGACCACCAAGTGATGCCGTCTTAGTGGGACCCCAAACATCTGTGTGCACGTAGTCCAAGATGCCCCTCGTCCTATGAATGGCCGTCCCGAACTTCACCTTCGTCTTCTTGCCAAGTACACAGTGCTCACAGAATTCTACTTTACCACTCTTGGCTCCCTTCAAAAGCCCCTGCTTGCACAATGCCTGCAGTGACTTTTCACCTGTATGCCCTAGCCTGTAGTGCCAAAGTCTGCTCATGTCCGCCTCTGAAATCGCCGAAGCAACCTGGCCAATCTCGGTGCTCCCCTTCAGATAATATAAATTATGATTTCGGACTCCCTTCATCACCACCAAAGATCCCTTAGTAACCTTTGCTACAGCATCCTCAAAGGTCACCCTGAATCCCTTCGCCTCCAAAGCCCCCACTGAGATAAGATTCTTCTTAAGTTGAGGAACGAATCTCACCTCCTTCAGCTCACGGACTACTCCATCGTGCATCCGAATCCTCACAGTACCTATCCCACGAACGCCACAGGATTGATCATTTCCCATGACCACAACACCCCCATCGAGTCTCTCAAATGATGAGAACCAATCTCGCCTAGGAGTCACATGATAAGTAGCGCCAGAATCAAGCATCCACTCCGATGCATCCAAATGGTTCACCTCCGGAGTAATCAAAAGAGAAAAGCTCGAATCATCGGAATCATCGCCTTTCGCAACATTCACCTCATTGGCCTTCGGGCCCTTATTCTTGCTATTCTCCTTTTCTTTGACTTTCGGGCAATCTCTTTTCCAATGTCCCTGCTCCTTGCAGAATGCACATTGATTCTTTCCAAGCTGGTGACGACCTCTTGACTTTGACCTCCCTCTGTTTCCACCTTTCTGATATGAGCTTCTACCTCTCGCCGACAAGGCCTCTCCTGAAGTACTAGCGCGGGAAGTCTCCTTATCCTTCCTCCTCAAATCATAGTTCGTCAATGCGTTAGTCACTTCACTATAAGTGATAGAAGATCTCCCGTTCAGCAACGTAAGCACGAAGGTATCATACTCCTCATCCGGTAAGGAGCCCAAAAGAATAATAGCCTTGTACTCATCTGTGATCTTCTCATCCACGTTCGCCAAGTCCGACAACAACTTAGTGTAGTTGTTCACATGAGCCGCAAGCGAGGTACCTCTGGACATCTGGAATCTGAATAACCTTCGCAGCAAGTGCAACCGGTTCTCAACACTCTTCGTAAGGTACTTATTGTTGAGAATTTCCCACATCTTCATCGCAGACGTCACCCCAATCACATCGTATTTCAGCTCCTGTTCCAAACAGGACCTGATCACCCCGCAAGCATTTCGATTCATCTTTTCCCATATCGCTTCTTCATACTTAGGTGGCCTCACATCGACCATGATGGTCTCCTCCAGATTTTGAGCATTGAGCGCATCCTGTACGTCGCTCATCCACAAACCAAAATTGATCTTGCCGTCATATTTCACAACACTAATCTTAGTGTTCTGAAAACCCACTTGAACTGTGCCTGTCATCTTGCTGCTTTCACCAATTACTTCACCCATAATCACAACTTCCAAATTGTAGAGAAAGATCCAAACTTTGAAAGAATAAGAAATTACCCAACTGAACCCTAGATTGGATTCCAAATAGAACTCCTAACCACACGAGGAAAGCGAGATCTTCAACGGCAACTTCAAACCCTAACTCCACCAAAGCCTAGAACTCCAAGAACCAAGCTTCAAACTGAATCTTCCTCCACCTAATCCAAAACCCTAGATCTGAATCTGAGCTCTGATACCACTTGTCGCGCGCCTTTGCGGAAGCCTTGCACGAACTCACAACGAACCTGTGATCACAAGTCGAAGAAAGCCAAACTCTTGCACAAATCCAACCAATAACGCCAAATCAATCCAAACACAGAGATATACGTGGTTCGGCAATTTGCCTACGTCCACGGGGAGAGGATGGGGAGATTTCACTAAATCAAGGAGAGTACAAAGGGTTACAATCACACAAATTCTCTCAAACTAACCCTCAACCAAAGATCTCACCTTGCTCACAATATCTCCCTCTCACAATGCTCAAAAGATTCCTTAATCTCTGATATTAAACCCTCTCAAATCGTTTCCCTATTTATACCAAAACAAAAACCCAATTAGACTGCAAATAGGAAACCTGCGTATGCAAAAAACCCGCTATAAGTCGACTTAACAGAGGGCGTAAGTCGACTTGGCAGAGGAAAAAACAGCAACAGGAGAGGACTTCATAAGTCGACTTAACAGACATTATAAGTCGACTTGGCAGAGGAAAAAATCACAACTCCGCTGCAGATCGTAAGTCGACTCGTGCACACTAATGAGTCGACTTACCATAAGTCGACTTAGCCTTGTGCATGAGTCGACTTATGCCAGTTTTTCTGGTTTTTCTGATTCTTTTCCTGATTTCTCCACAGGGAGTTGAGTAGTTTCTCTTGTAGTTCTCCCTGATACATAGTGAATTTCTCGTGTTGTTGCCCCGTGGATATAGATCGAAGTTGGTCGACCGAACCACGTAAATTTCGGTGTTCTTTTTTTTCTTGATTATGGTCGTTTTATATCTTGTTGATTGTGGGTTGGTTTCGGAGTTGCGCATATTGTAGTAGGCGGGGAGAGTGAAATTCCCAATAGTTTCTGCAAGAACTCTGATGCAAAGTTCCGGTTAAAATTTTGTAACTTGCAAGCTAGCCCTTATTATTCTTCGAAAACAAGTGTCATAATTGAATGAAACTGGTGACAGTTATCCAACTTTTCATTCAGAAAATCAATATACATGAAATTAAACAGCAAGAAACCTCTAATCCTCGGAAAATGTCAGAAACTAAGATTTAATTAGTAAACTCACAAAATAAAGTATTTCATACCTCTATCAAAAAAGATTTGACATATAAATTGGTTTAGGTTACAGCTTCACATTCTGCTCTCAATTGTGCATTTACATAAAATTGACATGATATTAAAGAGGATCTAGTAACAAGAAGTTAAAGCTAATTTTTGGAGCTGGACTTGATCTCATTCTAGTTGTACTTGATACCATTGCACAGAGCCAACTTCACCATCGATCTCAAGCTCGCAAACAGACCTGATGAGGTGAGTAACAACATCATCAATCGTACCGAATTTGGCTAGATCGGGCGGCAGCTCATCAGAAGGCCAGTTTTCTATCCAAGTCTTCAACCTAAGCTTTAGTTCTTCCTCGGTAACAAACTCTTCGGCTTTTCCAGGTTCCAGCAGCACGTAAGTGTCTGATTTCAGATATGCTCTTCTCCTCCTAACTGCATGAACCTGATATGCTCTTAGTCAGTAGAAGCTATGCTTTATTGACTTAATTGGACACTAATATGATCAACAAGATAATACTCTATTCCAACTGTTGATAAAGTGTCAAACAGTCAAAGTGATCATGTAAGATGGTAAATTGAAATATCTAACCTATAGATCAGAATTCTTTTGCTATATTTTCTGTAAGAAATAAACTATAAAATAGCTGTTAGGCTTGACTAACGAAAAAAGAAACTGCATGTAACTGTGATCCTCTAAATTGAATGAAAATGTCGAAGTACCTTTTTTTCTGACGTGTGGATGGGAGATATGCAATTAGTCACCAATATCCAAGTATGGAGTTGATAAAAGAAACAACTAGCATTCAAGTTAATAAAGGGTGTTCCCGAAAATGCAGTTCTAGATTTATCGAATGAAAGATCGCCAGCGGTTGGGATATAATCTTCTGGTTGGCAAGTTGGTCTGATGGTGAATAAGGGTGCATTCGGTTCGGATACGGCTCGGATATGATGCTTACCATATCCATATCGGTTTACCCATCTCGGAAATGGATACAAATATGGATATACCTTGGTAAGGAAAATTCATATTCATATCCGCTAAAATCGGAATGGTTACTGATATACACGCGGATATATAAGTGGATATGCATGCGGATACAAAACGGATATGAGAAAACTAGACATTATTGAGGAAAATACAGTTCGTGTGATACAAAAAGAGTTTGTTAATATGTTTATTATAACTGAAAATATCTTGATCCATCAAAATTAACCACAAATCCATAATCTAAAAATCAAAACTATCGTAAGAGTATGACTAATATGTATTCGACTATGGATACGGATATTTCACTACAAAATCATATATGTAACTATATCCTATTGGTTATAGATTTGAGTAACCATATTCGTATCCTAACGGATACGGTTACAGATATTTCATCGGATATGGATACGGTTTAGGACCCATTGTGATGAAGGTTCAATATAGTAGAAACAAGCGCGACTAATAATTCTTGTTTGAAAGCACTGATATTTGGAGAGATACTCCTATTTATAGTGCAAGATGCATTCATGGTTTGCACTATGTCAACCAAATAACATTCCTACAATAATCGGGATCCATGATGTACTCAGTCGGGATGACTTTATGCTCTTGATGGGCGAAGACATGAAGTTTTGACTTTTGAGGGTTATGGCAACGATCGAGGAATTTGACTACGTGAGAGGAACAGTGAAGCTGGCTGCAGTTGTGAGACATGAGATCAATCCTTAGTAACTCCAGCTAGCGTGAACATGACTATAGAGCTCTAATTAATCTGCTAATTTGATAAATTGATGCATATTTTTGGATGGTTTTACTAGTTAATCAACAGAAAACATAGAAATCCTCATCTCCTACAGGCTGTAACAATTAACATCAAGATGATACAAAATGAGAAGCTACCACGGGCGAATTGACAATGTAAGATTCACCAACCTGCATATCATGTTCTCATGCTTTTTGGTGCCCAAGATTCAAATTATTCTTTTATATACGGTCGACGAAAAATTGATCTTTATCTAATTATTGTTTTGTTTTGTTGTTTATTTTGAGTCTAATTCTTGTCCTACTTTTGATACAGAAGTAACTCAGTCTGGGTTTATATTGAAACCACTTCTACTCTCCCAAGATGATCATTACTTCTTTACCAAATATCACACATGCAGCTATAGCGTAACGTGACACACAGGAAGCTCATAGACCTTTTAACTTGCACTCTCTCTATTTTTAATTGTTCCTTATTTAAGTTTTAATTACAATTTCAGTATTATTTGTTGACAGAGAAACAATAATTTTAATAAGTGGATGAATTGATGGGTGTAACAGACTAACATGAGTTCTATATAAAGAGAGGAACGGATTGAGGCTAAAGCACATGGCAATAGCATTCTTCTCGATCTCCTCTTTCATTAGAAAATTGAGCTCTTTCTCCTCCGTCCTGTCGAGCCTTTAGCTGTTGAAATCATCTTCTTGGGTAATTTCTAAGACATTGCACCAATTGAATATGTTGATATCTACAGTTAATTAATCACAAAAACTTAGTTAAGATAACCTTAACTTTGAGCCATACTTCATAAAATAACCAAAGTTGTTGTGAAGAAAAGGGTTCAGGTGATCTGATGAAATCTGATGTTTCATGAATTAACCTATGTTCAATGCACCATACATCAACGTTAATTTGTACGCGATGCCTAGTTCTGCTGGCCCCTCACAAGCATATGGGGAGGACCTATGATATTCCAGCTCCCAGTTCAGCTAGTTTCATGACGATATAAACATAATGTAAGCGTTATCCTACTTACCTACATTTAATCCTATCATATTTGGATATTTTCACCTGAAATTTGACTGTCTTACCAATTGTATGAACGTCCACGGGTCATAACTATCTTATTCCAATTTTTAAAATGTCATGGAGAATCTTATATATTATGACCGAGCATCCACCATTCATGGCAGATTCTCAACGTGACAGGGTTGAAGATAAAAAGAGGAGATCGTTTACCTTCATCCGATACTTATTGCTCGGCGCCATTTGTTGTGATTCTAGGCTAGTCCTGCTGCTGAGTATGTTATCAGCTCCGGATATCACATTTTTTGCAAATAGTGGAGTTTCGCTGCAGAAGCTTGGCAACTGTTTGCCTGCAATTATACAAAGAGTATATAATCGTATCTTCAGCATATAATCATACCTCACCATGATCAATAACATAATAAGCTAAGCGGATTAAACATGAAATCTTACCCGCTCATGCATTTATTTAAAATTTCCAATTTATTGGCTTTATCCATAAAAGCAACAATATCTAAGTGCAAAGAAAGTAGACAAAATTATTCATTCTCTTTCAAACTATAATCAAATTTTGGAAGAAATTTACATTTTTATTACCTGGCAGCATTCCGTAGCTCAAGAGATGAGCAGCTCCCCCCATAACAAGTTTTCAAACCCCTTATCCCTTCTCAATCCCCGCATCATTTATACACACAAACAAAACTCTTCCCATTTTATCCCCAACCGATAACGTTCCAAAACTTCCGTTCCCAATCTGCCCCTACAAACTGTCCCCACAGTAACCCGGTTGTTCCAATTAAAGATCCGAAATCTCCCCGGCCTCACATTTTCTTCCCTAAATGCACCTCCCCTCCCCGGCGAAGAATTAGGGTTAGGGTTAGGGTTTTTGATGGGCGGAGAGGAGAAAGTGAAGCTTCTCTGCACCTTCGGAGGCGAACTCGTGAGGGAACAAGGGAAGCCCTTCTATTTAGGCGGGAAAACTCGGCTGGTTTCAATCGATCGGAGCTCGAGCTTCCGATCGCTGATCTCGAAGATGGCGGAGGTCTCCGATGGAGATTCGAGCTCGGTCGATGTTAGGTATCAGCTCCCTGATGGATCTCTTGATCATCGACTAATCTCGGTGGAGAATGATGATGATGTGAGGAATATGATCGAGGAGTTCGATCCAAATCGAAAAATCTCGATCTTTTTGTTCAATCGTAGGGGGAGTTACAGTGATAATGATGATTATGATTATGAGATTGCGATTCAGGAGGAGGCTGATGATAATTTGCATGCTCTTGATTCGATTGCAGCCAATTGTGTGAGGTATTTATTTAGGATTCCGCACGATTTTTTTTCCGCAGATAAGTTTCGTCTTTAGTTGCTTTTGATGGTGATAGTTCAATTCTTCATATTTATCAATTTATTGATAAATCAATTCTATAAGAGAGTATAAGTTATTAAATGTAGTTTTGAAATAAATAAATTGACCAAAATAAGATTAATCTCATAATTGAGAGTGTCAATTTTAACAGAACATATGTGATATCATAATAGATTTTGAAACTAAACTCATAATTTATTTTTGTGACTACAGTGCAAAATATGCAATCAGCTAGATCACAACCCTCATATGTTCAAACTTTTCTTTTCTAATCTTTGTTATTCGTACATTATTTTGTTAATGTCATTTCCTAAATTTAAGCTTATCGTCAGTTAATATTCCTTTAGTAAGTTAGAAAATATTGGTTTTAAATCAATAGATTCATCAAAAGAAGTTTAATCTCATAACTGAAAGTATTTATTTAATAAGAAATCTGTAACCACATAACATATTTGGAGGTAGGCTCATAAATTTTCTTTTGTTACAAAAATTCGAGCTATTATATCAGCTAAAGCATAACCCTCATATATTGATATTCAGACTTTGCTTTTTGTATTCTTGGTTATTCGTCGATTATTTTGCTAATGTCACTTCATAAACTTAAGCTTATAAATGCTTAATATTCCTTTACCATGTTATGAAATGTTTGTTCGAAAAAAATAAATTCACCAAAAGAAGTCTAATCTCATAGTTGAAAGTATCTATATAATAGAACATCTGTGATCTCACAATAAATTTTGCAGGTGAGTTCAGGATTTTTTTGTTACTACAAATTCATGCTATTCTATCAGCTAAATCACAACCATAATTGATTTTCAACTTTTTTCCCCTTCTAATCTTCATTGCTCATGGGTTATTTAGCTAATGTCACTTCATCAAATTAAGCTTATCATTGTTTAATATTCCATTACATTATACTTTTCTATAACTCCTTGGGTTGAGATGTCGAAGTGTATCACTCACGGGAAAATTAATAATGCAGAGAAGCATCAATATCTTAGCGATCGGAAGATGCTTTGGACAGCTCAGGACTCGCTGCCAAGCACTTCTGTGAAATCTTTCAGAAGAGATTATGCAAGAAATCAGGCATTGGTTGTGCACAGCACATCCAAAGAGATGTTTGGGAGAGACTCTCAGTCTCTTGTAGTAGGACAGGAGTATGAGGATGTTCAGACATTTCGCAATGCGCTGACCAGCGCTGCCATTGCTACAAACTTTGAGCTTCACATAATCCGATCGGATCAGAGACGTGTCACTGCCAGGTTTTTCTTGACTTCTTAAATTGTTTTGGTATCCTATTCTATGTAGACGGATGACAATTATATTTCTTTATCTTTTCAATATGCAACTTAGGAATTTGATTGCAAATTTATGCATGCTAGCTATCAAGATATTTAGTTACATGCATTTCATTTCCATAAAAGGATCAAGACCAAATGGAGATCAATAGCTTCTCCATAATATCTATCTCTCTGAGTAATTAAATGCTCCTTGATCAATTATATTACATACGCAATGTTAAGTAGCATGTTTATTTCTTTGTAATTGGAGTGAGAAAACAAACAAATGCTATGGGATTGTTGTATATGTTACTTGTTGCGGAAGCTATGAAAAACTTTTATAAACGAAATGTACTTTGAATGTACAAAGGAGCCATCCTATCAAAAGAAAATGACAGGTCATCGTTCATGTCTGCTAAGACCTCTGCGAAGTTTGATAATAAACTAGAAATTTATTTTCTCGTGGTAGTGGGAAAGATACTATAAGTGGTGCTTTGTGTGTGTGTGTGTGGAGATTAGTCTATGTGTTTTTGTTATTGAACAAAAAAAATGTGCTGTGCCTATAATTTGAATCATTTATAATAAATTCTGCTCAAGGTTACAACCCTTATTCAAGCCCCCACTTTGAGCATGTTTGAGTAGTTGCCAATTAACAAATCAAGAAACTGCTATTGTGACATCTTTATGATAAACCGTCCATAATCATATGGTAAATTGCAGGAACCTCCTTCTGTTGCATGTCTATTCAATGACCTTGCTCACTTTCTTGGCTTTCTTCTATGTGACTCCATCCTAACTTCGTAAGAACCTTGTCCAGTTCCTGGTAGCCCTTTATCTAGTTTACCTTTGTTATCGAGGCGCGCGCCCCCGGCACGGGGCGCTGCAGGTTGGAACAATTGCGCCCCGCACCAAAGGCGGGACGCTGGACGCACACGAGGCGCGCGCCTCGCGTGCACTTGACACATGCGTCATGTAATAGACTCTTTCTTCTGTTTTTAAAAAATAATTTACATATTACATATTTACATCACGTAATAGACTATTTCTTGCTAGTTGCTAATCCATTCTCCGTATTTTCATGTTTAACCTATAAAAAGGAAACAGTAATTAGTAATTTAGTATACTTGTTTGCTAATTATAACTTTCTTCTCTAATTAGCATGCTAACTAGAAAATTATGAACATGTAAATATGTAATGTTACCTTCGTTCTCCATCTTTTCATGTTAACTAGCAAATAGCATTTAAGAATGCTAACTAGAAAATTATAAACAGTCATGTTTTTTTAATCACTTAATTGTTACTTAAAAATACATATATCATATTTTAAATAAAAATACATATTTCTTATTTGTTACTTGCTTGTTTTGTTTTATAGACTTTTGCTTATGTTGGAGATTATCTTGTATTGTGATTTGTGGAAACTTATAAACTTCTCTATGTTATGCATGCTAATTAAGACTCTTTCCTTATATAGTAGGTGAAATTATATTTCTTGGTCTTTTTATGTGACAATTTATAAACATGTTGCTTATATGCTTCTTTGTCTTATGTTGGAAAATATTAATTTGAGTTGTGTACCTCAATTCAGTGAGGCGCGCGCATCGTTGTGCGCCTTGCGCATGGTGCGCTTAAGGGGCCTTTGCGCCCCGCATTGCGCCCCGCATTGCACCACGCATTGCGCCTTGCGCCTCGATAACAATGGCTATATTATTCTTCTCCATTTTCTTTTTAAATGCTCACCAATTCCTTTTATGCCATCCTAATGATAATGGCATGATCCTCTATGTCTGGTAAGGAAGTAAGGCAAGATTTACCATATTAGACGCTTTACTATCTCGGGCGTTGTTTGTAAATCCCGACCTACAATCTTTATCTGCCAACACTGGATAAGAATTAACTCACCAAATATTTAATTTGCCTTAATGTGGGAAACAGTTAGCACTTGAGGCCCTGCCTATTAACACGTTGTGTATTCTTGCCCACAAGTGACTACCTCCGTTGTCAATATATCAGCGCCAATGAAAATCTTCCTTCACTAACACGATCCTCCGTGTCCGATAATGAATTAAGCCAATATTTTCACCATATTACACGCTTTGCTATCTTGGGTGTTCCTTGTAAATCCCAACCTGTAACTTCCTTTATCTGCCATCTCTGGGAAAGAAATAGGCTGCCCAACATTTAATATGTCTCACTGTGGGTGACATTCAGCAGAGGCCCTGCCTATTAACACATTTAATAAGGTCCTTTCATGGCCATAAGTGTTAATGTTTGCCTCCATTGTCAATATATTAGCGTCATCTTCCTTCGATCCATACTCATGAACTTCTGATTAGGCTCCCAGCCTGTATCTTAGTTTCATTATAGAATGCTGTCCCGTTTAGTTTGTGCACATTCTTTATATACTAAGGTTGCTAGAAGCAACCTACGTTACCTCGGTACTTCTATCCTAAAGTCATACCCATACCCAACACCTACTGGACTCCTTGGACAGTTCTATCATGTATCATACCCATATTGGACACCGATACTCCTCGAACACTCCTTGTGTATATGTGTATGTCCTACACTTCATTGGACGGGTGCATTTCAATTCGTACTTAGTTCAGAATTGTAATTTTAAGGTTATTTGGGTATCTTGTTCAAAAAACGAGTGGGTTTCCAATGTATAATCTATATCATAGAAGGAATATAAAAGTGACATGGGAATGTTAATTGTCATAACATGAGAATGAAAAGCTATAACCATTCTTAAGTGAATTATTAATTTCAATACATGTATATAATTGTGTCCCTGTACCTACCTTTTACAATTTTGTTGTGTCCCGTTTTTATCTATATCCTCTTGTGTGTAGTTAGTTATTGGATTTTGGTTTCTTTTCAGCGTGATGTATTTTGTGTCAATCTAGCTAAAGTTGTGTTTCTTATCATATTTCTTTGCTTAGACGGTGGGGGTTTTTTTTTTTTTGACAGATGTGCTGCTGAAGGGTGTTCATGGCGAGTGCATGCATCAAAACTCCCACAGGTGAACACATTTAGGATACGAACATTAACCCCAGAGCACTCATGTGCAAGATCAGGAGATGCCCGCCACAAACAGGCAACTGCGAAGTGGATAGCCAACTGCATAAGGGAAAAACTTCGAAGGAATAGAAACTATAAACCAAGAGAAATTTTGAATGATATCCATCGAGAGTATGGTGTGCTTATTACATACAAGCGGGCTTTCCTTGGTCGCGAAAAGGCTTTGGAAGACCTGAGATCTGAATCGGGCAGGGATACTGTGCCTGTAGAGAATGATTATGATCATGTATCTGAGAATGATATGGAAGCGTGGGGTGAAATACATGATCCCCCCAGAAATAAACGGGCTAGGATGAGTGATAGCAAGGAGGTAAGACCCCTTCATTGTACTCGATGTAACCAAATTGGACATAATAGGAGGACATGTACGGTGATTGAGCTCTTGCAAGGTAAAGTTTTTATGACCTTTTGTTCTAAATTCTCTGTCTACCTCCTAAATGTTTCCCTATGCATAGTGTTTGTTTCTAAATTCTGGCTTTAATGTGATAGATGGATCGAGCTAGAAGATATCCCTGTGCTCTGTAGTCACATAGTCTGAAGGCATTAGTGATGGAAATGTCGTGATTAGAATGTCAGCATTCTGTGCAGAAGATATCACTGAGTTCATTTTGTGCGTGGTTCATTCAAGTGATTGGATCGTCATGGTCACTGTATGATACGGGTTTGTATCTATAAAAATTACATATGTGATCTTCAATTGTAGACCGATACAAATTTCAAATTGAATGGTAGTATATAAAATGATCATGAAAGTCTCTGGTCTTTGCCTATTTTTTCCTCCATGTACAAAGTTCAGTTAGTCTTTTTTATGGATTTCCATACTCTTGAGATTGGAAATGTTGTAGCGTACCCCCTCTCCTGCCACAAGAGAAGATTGTTTCAAGCTAATTTGATGTTGTATCCCTGAACTTAAAATAGGTGTCTGATGTTTGTGATGGTGAAAACTTTTGCTAAATTCAATTTACAATATCTTAATGTATAGGCATACGTCTACTACTTAGAATTTATCCGAAGTCTTAAACTTTGTGATTTGGTTATTTAACATTTTAGAATATCCATATCAAGATAGATATATGTTTTCAGAATGTGGTGATATGAATTGGGAAAATAATTGTGTAGGTGGCGGAGATGTAAGCTTAATCAATAGAAATTAATCCAGGGCCACTTTTTTCGTTCGAAACCTCCTCAACTTTAGAGGTTATCAGAAAACACCCTTTAAGAGAATATTAGAAGTGTGAGCCGCAATTTTCACTAGAAAAAACATACTCTTGAGTAATTTTTGCCACCATGTGAAAAATCACAGTTAATGCTACAAGGTGGTTTTTTGATAAAAAAAATAAACTAAAGGGGTTTTTCTGATAGCTACAAAACTTAAGGTTATTATTATTATTATTATTATTATTTTGACATGTTGAAAGTTGTGGCTGATAATCTTCCAAAGTTAAGGGGGTTTCTGATATTTAGCCACAAATCAACTAAAATAAGGAAAAAAGTAATTATTCTCTAATTGTTTTTATGCTCCAGAGATATATCATTTCTAATTTAATTTCTAACAAACGAGAATTTAATTAATCCGTATTAGATGGATTATTGGGATTTGGACTCAATTAGGGCTCTAGATTTCTTTCTGGGCGCTGATCCAGCAACCGAACAAAGTATGAATACAGTTGGCTCACGTAGTAATGCGGCCCGTGTAGCTCGTGGGTTTCGATTTGCCGCCTAAATTCCCGCCAAATTTTACCTAGCAATAAACAATTTAAAATTCAAACCCACAAAAAAATAAACACCGAATTAAAATTGAAAAGAAACCGCGGGAACAATCTCAAAGTCGAAACTTTTCTAGCCTAAATTTCCCGCCAAATCGAGATCTGCTATATACAGAGAACGAAAAAAAATAAAGAGAGCATATTTTTGTTCTATTCCCTCTCTAATTTCTTAGATCCCTCTTCTCTCAGTCAAAGGAGACCTCAAAAACCCTAGCAATTTCTTGAATCATGGGGAAATCAGTGACCCCCGATGCGATCTCTAAGCTTCTCTCAAACCCATCGCCGGTCGTGCCGTCGGAGATCCCGGAGACCATCGTTCAGGTCGTCGATCTCAAGCCCATCGGCAACAGCACCACTCGATTCACGTAAAGATCCCTTTTCCTCTAATTTTTCCTCTTGATTGTTCCTTCTACTGCTAGCTTCGGTCAGTAGTGTTCGCAGTATTTAGACATTTTGAGTGATGGGGTTTTGGACAGAGAACAAAGATT
The DNA here is from genome assembly GCF_001876935.1 of Asparagus officinalis. Lineage (NCBI taxonomy): Eukaryota > Viridiplantae > Streptophyta > Magnoliopsida > Asparagales > Asparagaceae > Asparagus > Asparagus officinalis. Next base: position 117,482,345 of record NC_033800.1, read on the forward strand.
ATTTTTGGGGTTTAAAAGTTTGAGCATTCGTGAAGATAATTGATTAAAATGTTGCAAGAAAAAGTGGTAACATTGTCTTTTTATATTCGATCCGTTAGATTTGAGGCACACGAGATGTTTGTTAAAATTACTACATTAAAATAGATGTTGGCGGATTGCCATCTTGATTCGTAAACTGGTTAAAAAAGTGCCTCGTTTTGGAGTTGTGTATCGACGCTCGTTCTGAAGCTACTACATTTTAGGTGTATACTGATGATCAGGATTTTTGGTAGTTTGCCATATGCCTACTGATTCTTGGCAATCTCATTAGACACTGATTTTTGTGATGTGGGATTAGATGTAGCTCTGGTTCTTTAACTGCCCTACTTAAATTATTCCCCTCTTGAGGTTTGATTCGAGCTGTTTGCTTGAGTTTGTGAAGAAGCCTATGGAATGAGCCCAGGACAATTTTTATTTTAATGGTTAAGAATGATGTTTTTTACCATTTCCTTAGGTTTTATTTTTGCTTACATTTATAGTGACTGATGTTTACATATGTAATCTTGAAGCAGTATTTTGCCTAGTTTTGAATCCTCTTTTATATCTGTAAATTATACTGAAGTTGTCTAATTGATCACAGTATTGATGTCACGTTCAAACCCATTCCATACTTTTTTTCATTCTTGCAGTTTCATGGCTAACGACGGACATAAGAAACTCAAGGCAATGCTTCCATCTCACTTTGCTTCAGAAATCCATTCTGGAAACCTTCAGAATCTTGGGCTGATACGAATTCTCGATTACACTTGCAATTCTATCCCCAACCAACCTGACAAGTAATTCAATATTCGAACATACTCTTAAGATTTATTAATGGATTCATTAAATAGTCACTGACTCTCTTCCCTATACAGGGCCTTGATAGTCACAAAATGTGAGGTAGTTTCTCCTGCACTTGAAGCTGAAATCAAAAGTGAAGTGAAAAAGGAAGACACCGGGATTGTGTTAAAACCCAAACAGGAAATCGTAGCCAAATCAGCAGCGCAGATTGTTCATGAACAACGTGGGAAGTAAGTTACTTATTTTCGAAGCATAAAATTAAAGTTTCTCTGTTATGTGATCTATGAATTATTTGTCGTGACAGCTATAAGTTTAGCGCCTCATCATAGAATAGCATTTCATGCGTATGTACACTTCGATTTTATTCATAATTGCTCTAAATTTCATCTCAGTTCTGCCCCTGTTGCGCGAATGGCTATGACTAGAAGAGTCCATCCTCTTGTTTCTTTGAACCCTTATCAAGGTATCTGGACCATAAAAGTTCGTGTCACTAATAAGGGCAATCTGCGTTCATATAAAAATGCCAGGGGAGAAGGTTCTGTGTTCAATGTTGAACTAACTGATGAAGATGTAAGTTTAATTAATTTTTTTCTTGGACCATGGACGCATGTCTTTTGTTTTCATTATTATATATCATTGATTTGTTTCTTGTTGTTATTGTGCAGGGTACCCAGATACAAGCCACCATGTTTAATGAAGCTGCAAAGAAATTTTATCCTATATTTGAATTGGGAAAGGTCTACTACATTTCTAAAGGAACTCTTAGGCTTGCAAACAAACAGTTTAAAACTGTTCGAAATGACTATGAGATGAACTTAAATGAGAACTCTATAGTTGAAGAGGCAGCTGGAGAAGGGTCTTTCATTCCAGAAACAAAATATAACTTTGCGAAGATTGATCAACTTGGATCCTATGTTAATGGGAGGGAGGTTGTCGGTAATAAGTCATTTTAGCTATATCTTCCTTGGGAAATTCTGAAAATTCTTTGGGTTCTATTTATAATTTTGTTTAAATTTCTCTTTTACCTGTAGATGTAATTGGCATTGTGCAAAATGTTTCTCCTACCATGAGCATTCGAAGGAAGAGCAACAATGAAACCATCCCAAAGCGTGACATCACAATAGCAGACGAATCGTAAGCAATTTTTTGTTTCATTTCTAATTTATAGTTAATCCAGTTGTATATTCTTTACTCAATTTGCACTTAAATCAAATGCAGAAATAAAACTGTGACAGTGTCCCTGTGGAATGATCTAGCTACGGAAGTAGGCCAGGAGTTACTGGATATGGTTGACAAATCCCCAGTTGTAGCAATAAAATCTCTCAAAGTAGGAGATTTTCAAGGTATGAATATTGTGATATCACATGTAAGTACTAAAAAATCTCCAATACAATTAATTCAAGTGTAATACCTTTTCTAGGTGTATCACTGTCTACATTGAGCAAGAGTACTGTAACTATAAATCCTGACTTACCCGAGACGAAGAAGCTTAGATCTTGGTGAGATATCTGTCTCAAATGTGACTTTTTTAACCTTTTGGTATCCAGAAACACTCTTATCGAAATTTTCCAATGAACAGGTATGATTCTGAGGGTAAAGGTACTTCAATGGCATCTGTTGGTTCCGGTGTTAGCTCCACCTCAAAGAATGGATTAAGATCCATGTACTCTGATAGAGTGTTCCTTTCTCATATTACCAGTGACCCAACCTTGGGTCAGGATAAGGTATTAGGCCATTCTTTTGGAGTCAAACAATAAAGATTATTCTGCATGATAATCATTTACTAAACTTTTTCTTTTCTGCAAACAGCCTGTCTTTTTTAGTTTAAATGTCTACATTAGTTTAATCAAGCAAGACCATACAATGTGGTATCGAGCATGCAAGACCTGCAACAAAAAGGTTACTGAAGCTATTGGGTCTGGTTATTGGTGCGAAGCATGCCAAAAGAATGATGATTCTTGCTCTTTGAGGTATACAAGTAATCTTTGTGATAAAAATATAATACATCAATTCCATGAGTAACTACTGGTACTAAATTTAAATATGTTCTTTTTTATATCAGATACATCATGGTAATGAAGGTTTCTGATCCGTCTGGTGAAGCTTGGGTTTCTTGTTTCAATGAGCAGGCAGAGCAAATCATAGGATGCAGTGCAGATGAACTTGATAGAATAAAAACTGAGGTAAAATTTCCACTTAATTTGGAAAGTTTTGGAAATTTAATGTTGTTTTCTTAAATGCATGTGGTAACCTCGTCGTAAAAATTAAATGTCTGTATTCAGGAAGGGGAAGATAGATACCAACTCAAGCTAAAAGAGGCTATGTGGACTCATCATTTGTTTCGAGTTAGTGTTGCTCAGACTGAATATATGAGTGAGAAAAGGCAGAGGATAACAGTGAGGTCTCAATCCCCGGTTGATTACTCTGCAGAATCAAGATATCTGCTTGAAGAAATATCAAAGATGGCTGTTGCTTAAATAAAGAGTTTACTGCCATTGTTAAGTTAAACTAGTTTTTGATGTGTAAAATGGTAAATTCTTACCTAATGTTGTTTTCTTCAGAAGTTTGGATGAAACATGGAACTAATTAACTTGTAGGTTTTCTTGCTCGGTGTAGCATACACCGGTGAAGTTTATCCTCAGTGCGCATATCTTATGAAATGTGTTTATTTCTCAGAAATATGTTTATTATATTATTATGCGTACTACTATTAGATGCTACCTAGGTTCTTGCTTATGAGTTGATTCTGCTACCTGGTACAGTGAACTGAGATATTTGAGTATTAGCTAATATAGCAGACTGGTTACAAGGAGCTTATGTTTATGAAAACTTTACAAGGCTAGCTGGTAATATTACATAGAGAATAAAAAGCACATTCATATGAATGAACCACTGAGTGAATGGAGTAACAATGAGACTCATCTAATCTTGTTCGTTACATCAACTAGATTGATCTCATCATTTTTTATCTTTAGGTAGCTTATTTTGTTAAATGAGATGATAATACATATCCAACATTCCGATATAAGAAAGCTAGTATCTATTAAAGTGGATAAATCTTTGTTCACCTAACCTTTTAATTGTTAAACTTGATTGCATCAAAATTAGTCAGAAAAACTTTTTAACTGCCATGGTAAACATGAACTGAATAGAAAAAAGTGAGAAGACAAAGCACTATTCTTTTTCAAAGCCTGTTAATGGTGAACGGTGAACCTGACGACCATGAAAGTAGCAATTATAGCAAATAAGCACTTCGGTTGAAAAAGGTCATGCCTCAAAATAGTTATCTGGAAAACATGTCCAAATGCTTGACTTGGCATGGAAATCTGGATCTGGATTGGGCAAAACACCCTGCTCAGACCCAGCCTATATCTATCGGGCCAAGACCAAGTGCAGACCGGGCATCGGGCTGGCCTTGATACTTTATTTTCGGATTTTATGTTGTTTTGGTTAGAAATTTGTGATTTTTTTGTAATAGAAATTTGTGATTTTTTTTGTAATAGAAATTTGTGATTTTTTTGTAAAAAAATTTAGATATTTTGCAATAATAGATGTAACTTAGGTCACAAATGACCCAAGATACCCTCAAAATTTGACCTTTTTTTATTCGTTTTTACGATATTTTGGTCAAATGACCCAAAAATAGCTATTTATGATCGTTTTGGGTTTGCTCTAACTGGACCGGGCGTGGATGCCTGGTCCCAATAGCTAGTTTTTTAGCCTTTGGCGAGGGCTTGGCCCGGGTCAACCCTAGTTTTTGACCTAGACCTGGTCCCAGCAGCTAGGTTTCTAGCTGTCAAGGAGCGCTGGGTTTGAGTAGCCTGGACCCGGCCCAAGGTACATGACCTGGTGTCATGACATCTTGGATCGGGTCAAGTCAGAGTCGGGCACTAGCGAAGGTACTTGGACCCGGTTTCGGAACCTAGTCGGATCCTGTTTTTCCGAACTTTTTTCAGGCCTAGAAAAAACCAGGCCGGATCCGGGTTGCTGGCTTTTTGGATAACCTTATAATTAGATGTCATCAAAAATTTCCTAGTAAAGCATCCCATGTTGACTTCTCAACAGAGAAAATTCCTATTGATAATAAAGAAGACAAATTGTTAGCAATTTTACTCCCCTATTATGATCTCCACAACCTCGAAATCAAACCACAATCAACAAGATTGTAACAATAACAATCAAGAAGAATACTGATGTAGAGAATCGTTCTTTCTCAATTAGTGAAAAAAAAAGAATATGAAAAGTTATAACTGAGTTTCAGTAGAGTTATTACATGGTGTTAATTACAATTAAGATAGGGGTTATGGAACTCAAAAGCCATAGGACTTTATAAAGCTGATTCCCATGATTTTCTTTCTATAAAGAAAACAATATAAAAGAAAAGGCTTTGGAGATCATAGAGAGAAAAAAAGAAAGGGAGTTGTTGATGGTTGATATCAAACAGTCAATGAGAGAAGTTATTTGGTTGACGGAGGTCCTCTAACCCTCCGAATGTTCAGTTCTGAAGTGGGTTGTTCTTCCCTGCACAGGTAGAAAATCGTAAGAGGACGGCGTTGGGTTCTCCGGTTGTTCCTCCAACAATCAAGTTAGTAATTTGCTTGAGTGTAGAAGTAACTGAAATGTAGAATTTCTTAAGCACTGTAATCTTACCTTTTTGTTGAAAATAGTATCCCTCTTTATAGTGGTAGTAGAGGGGTAGGATGATAACTTTGACCGTATATGGGCTGACGGTCAAGTCAGCATCTACTTTACAGGTGTCGGTCGACGAGTGGATGGGAGATCACTTCCATGTTTAATATGAAGTGACTAGAGGTATGCGGTGCCGACGTGGTCCGATGTGTCATAAAGACTATTAAGGATAGAGAAATGATGGCACAAATTATGAATTTAATGGTATTTATTGTGAGGTGATCAGCTGTCAGTGCGCGGGATGGGGCTCGAGGCTTGAGGTAGTCGTCACCTTTCTACTCGTCCGGTAGAAGGTCAAGAAGTACCACCTTTTGAGTCACATTCGCGAGATGTCGGCCGAATGGTCGGTCGAGTATGTTGATCAAGAAGTCAACCTAGCCAAGGGTCGACATGTAATGCCTTTTGAGTTGCCCTCGTGAGATGTCGGCGTGTCGAGTCGTCCAAGCTGAGTCTTTGGTTATCTTAAAATGAAGAGCTGACTCGATTATGCATAATGTGGGATACTTATCTTCTATTGATTAGAGATTACTTTTTAGCACTAAAATGACTATAACAGTTAGCCCCTTTTACTTGGAGTCAGCCTAGGCCGGGTCCGAGTAAAATGACACAGGTCTTGCTGAGTCACGAGGAGTATTAATGAGGGGGATCTGAAAAGTTCTTCGGATGCGACGTGGTTGACGTTAGTGAACACTTTTCTCTGTTTGTTGAGATTGGTGATTTGAGATGAGTCGGCTCTGTATGTTGAAGTAACTCAGGTGTGTGCCTTGGACTTCATGAGGGCGCAAAGGTCTTTTTGTCGAAGTCGAATGAATGGTTGGAGTGCCTTGATTTTACCCTAAAGAGGTACCAAGGTCTTGGTGTCAAAGCCGACCGAGTGGTTGGGCTCCATGCCTTGGGTTTATTCACGATGACACCAAGATTTTAAGGTATGTGTCTTGGACTTAATGAAGGCTCCATGGTCTTTTTGTCAATGATACGAGTTGTCGTGTGAGCACCTTTGATCGCGGAATTATCAAAGGTGGGTAGAGGAGAAAACAATAAGAACACAAGAATATCTCAGGTTTTGGGCGAAGGAAAATACCTTCTCTAGATTATGAGTATGCAATTTACAATCTCTCACAATCTCACTCTAGAATTGAAGAACATGCTCTCCAATTCTCAAATTACAATTTTAATCTCTCTTGATTAAACTATCTGATTGTTTAGAAACCCTAAAACAATCCTTTATATAGGTGTACAAACATGGATGGCAATTTGGTAAATAACCAGACCCCAAACCAACAGGAATTCGTGTGAACAGAAACCCAAACGAACCAGGAAACCATCGATGAGTCGACTCATGACTGAGATGAGTCGACTCGTCAGAAACTGGACAAAACTCAAAAACCAGCGATGAGTCGACTCATGACAGTCATGAGTCGACTCAACCTAATGAGTCGACTCATGACTGTTATGAGTCGACTCACAGGCTGAAAAATGGATACTTCGATTCTTCTGCTCGTTGTCTCTTTCCACGCTTCCTCCTGTGTTCCCTTGTACTGTTTGACACATCTATTCTCATGCTATCATGAAAATTATCTATCCTCAAGCTCCCATGAGGATCACTAAGTTCCGAAGAGAAGATACACCCGTATCAGTCAAAACCAAATGGTTGGAGTGCCTTGGCTTTATCTAGAATAGGTACTAAGGTCTTAGTGTCGAAGCTGACCGAGTGGTTGGGCTTCGCCTTAGGTTTACTCACTATGACATCAAGGTCTTAGGGTACGTGCTTTGGACTTAATGAGGGCGCCAAGGTCTTTTTATCGAAGCCGAATGGTTAGAGTGACTTGGTTTTATCCTGAAGAGGTACCAAGGTCTTTGGCTTTATCTATTATGTTTACTCCACTGGATGACAGCCCTGCTTAGAACCCTAATAGCCACTGGGCAAAGAACCCAAGCAGAAAGGCGGGGCGGGGGTGAATAGGGTTTATGCTAATGTAATCCAATTTAATGTCAATTAAAACTTACTAACGAATATCCTAGCAAATAAGATATGCAATGAATTATTAGCAAGGATAAGCAATATAAACAAAGGTAAACAAAATAGTGGATAATATAAACAAAGAAGCAATGGCTAAATAAGATGTACAAAAAGAGTGCGCCAATGCTAACACAAAAAAGCAATATAATTACGGAGTTCGGACATTCCGTCCTACGTCTCCGCTCCCCACTCTCGGGGAGAAATCCACTACATAACTAGGTTTTCAATGCTCACCCGAATAACGTTTACACCTCACACTTTGTTTTCTACCTCTGCGAAAACTTTACAATCAACACTCTTGCAAACACACTCTACACCCTCTAAGTGTTAGTCCCTAGCCCGTATCTCCCTCAAGTGCTTGGATTTACAACTTCTCCCTAGGCTTTACTACCGATGTCACTCCTCTTCGGACGACCCCGTCTCTCACCACACACTCTTCTTGGTGTGCAAGTGTATTACAAAGTGTATCCTCACAATAAAAGCTTAAATACAATAATTTGTTCTCTACTATGGATGGAAACACAATGAAAGCTCACTCTCTAAGTCACAAATCCATAACTCCAAATTATACTATGTATGTAAATACAATAAGCTCAATGGTTGTGTGTGAATAAAGAAAAAATCAAACATAAACTCAATGTAAACACTAGCTTAATGAAGATGATAACCAAAAATAATTAATGCAAAGCAAATATTGAGTTTAGAAATTTTTTTCTGAAAAACAAGATGGAGAGATGGAGATTAAAGCTCAAATAATGAAGATGATCTCCTCCACTTATGAAAACTTCTTCACAAACCAAATAAACACTAAAACAAACTTAAACCCTTGTTAAACTTTTGTAAACTTGTATAAACAATTTTCTTAGGTGGTTGGAGAGATAAATGCAATGTGGTATTTATAACCTCACAACATACCAGCCCAAAGCCAAAGAAAATGACCAAAAATCCAACCAAAAACAAAACTGGAAACTAACCGTTACTGTGTAATGGTAACATTGACGGTCGATCGCAGAGCCATGGCTGGTCGACCGCGAAAGGCTAAAGAACAGAGCAAAGTCTCTGGACTTCAGGCGGTCAACCGTCGCGACCAATCCGGTCGACCGTGAACAGCTGAAAAGCTGAGTTGGTCTCTGGACAATTCGGGGCCCCCCGCCGCGACCACTCCGGTCGACCGCAGACTGATATTTCAGATACACAAGTTTAGAACAGAAATGCTAATTTTTTTAAACTTGATTTAAAAATAGTAAACAAATTCCAAAAAAATGTAAAACTTTGGAAAATAATTATAAACATGTAAATGAACATGTTACAAAAGGAATTTTTAGAAATGCACTTCCCAATTGTAAAATATCATAATTTTGCAAAAATGTCCAAAAACATGAATACTAAACACACATGTTTTTGACATATTGATTTAAACAAACTTTTAAAACTTTATAAAATAATTTTATAGACTTAATAAAATATGTAAACAGTGATTGTTATGTCCATAAATAAGAATACATTATTTTAACAAAAATGTATATATTATACAAAACACATTTGTTTTTCCAAAAGCAATAGAATATGAAACATGTGAAAGTGTATATGAATATAATTATTGTTTCATATCTATAAATCTAAACCAAAACAAAACAATAAATATGAAATATGTAATTTTACATTTATATAAACATGAAAACCAAAAACTAAAATACCTTTCTTTGATAAGTTATTCTTAAAATTAGCCAAAAGATGATGAATGCGATAAGAGTGATATTGTTGGCCTTTTTGTTTTGATGATGTTTTAACAAGTAATTTATAACTAATATTGTTTGTCTAATGTTTGTGTTTTCTTATTTATTCTAGGCAAACAATCAGTTGGAAGTTAGATGGAATTGAGCTTACACGAACATATCCAATGGAGGATGGCAGAATATCAGAGTGAAGCAATACAATTCAAGTCAAGATTCAAGTTAAGCTTCATCCACAAGTTTACCAAGTCGAGCCATATTGAAGATCAAGTTGCTTGGGTAAATAGTTTAGGTTTTATGTGTGTTATAGAAACCAATAAAATGTGTGTGTATATGATATTGAGCTTAAAGTATCTAACACACATAAAACCTAAACTATTTACCCAAGCAACTTGATCTTCAATATGGCTCGACTTGGTAAACTTACGGATGAAGCTTGAACTTGGATCTTGACTTGAATTACATTGCTTCATACTGATATTCCTCTAACCTCTGTTGGATATGATCGTGAATGCTCTAGTCCATCCATCCTCCATCAAGAATATTTGTGTAGATTATCTAACAAAACAAATGCAAACACTCGACACACATTGTTAGGAATTGTTTGTAATCATCAAAATAAGATTAGGGAATAGTTTCATAAACATGAGGCCAACAATCTCCCCCTTTTTGATGATGACAAACAATCTACACAAAGAGATATAACATATGCATGATACAAAAGAATATGTAAATCATAAACATCATGCATAAAACCAAAGCTATACTCACAATATTTCTCCCCCTTTGACAACATCAAAAAGGGAAAATGACAAGAGAGCGAAGGCTCCCCCTACAAATATGCATGTGTGAGTATAAAAAATAATAATAGAAATAGGGGATGCCCCCTATCAAATAGTCTTAATGAATATATGCAATGAATATGCAAGGCAAAACATGCGAGCAAACATAGATGAAAACATGCTAAATGTAACTCACATACAAAAAGATCATGAGAACACATATAGATATATCATTATGGAAGAGTGTGTCTCAAATCAAAAATATAAAAACTATATGAAAATAGATTTATGAAAACAAACGAATAGAAAACATGAGAATCATGAAAAAGTTTTCAAATGAAAACAAACCGCTCAAATAAAATCATAAATCAAGATTTAAATCCCATAAAAATAAATTGATATCAATTTTTGACAAAGAAAAGGCAAGAGAGGCAACCATATCAAGCTATTGAGCTTGTCTCAACCCATATAAATATTTTAGCACCCGGTAAACACGATTTGGGAAATAAACACCCAATAAACCCGGGGGTTGCTCAAACACAAACCTCTCATGACAATCAAAGCCAAAAGAATGAAAATAGAATTATTTACTTAAAAATTTTAAAAAACATGTTTTTCAAAAACTAAGAAATAAAAAAAATAAAAATATTAAAAATCTTGGTTTAAATAGATTTTGGCACCCAAGCATTCTTGGTGCCGAAAGACTTAGGGATATGACACCTACCATCTAAGCTCAAATCCCTAGGGTTATGATCCCATTTGGGCGCATGCGGTGCACAGGTCCGGTCATAACAATATTTATGCAAATGACCCATTTGATTGCAATAAGTACAGTGAAGAGGATGCATTTGAGTATGTAGACCATGTGGATGTGCACGGGAATCTTTTGCAAGAAAAGACGTTCTTTTATTATGCAAACGAGAAAAATTCTTCAAATCAAAACAGAACATGGCCACATGACCAAATCTACCACAATGATCACACTTAAACTTTTATGGTCTTTTAAAATTATTTGGCAAAAGTAAAATCTTTTTCAAATCAAAGCAAAACACACTTAAACTTTTATGGTCTTTTAAAATTATTTGGCAAAAGTAAAATCTTTTTCAAATCAAAGCAAAACTTTGCCAAATGGCCTCTTTTAAAATTATTTGGCAAAAGTAAAATCTTTTTCAAATCAAAGCAAAACTTTGCCAAATGGCCAAATTGACCATATAGATCACATTTAAACACACGTGCATGTTTATGATGAGCATTGTGGGTATGTGCATGTGTGTATGATGAAGAAACATGATGAGATGCACAATGATCTTTATCATTGTTATGTGTGTGTGCATCATAGCAAAATTTAGCTAGATGGCATTTTCGGCCGCAAATGGAACATTTGTAAACTTTTCTATATATGTGTGAATAATGAGTGGATGGTTTTGACTTATTTGCACTAGACTTGGCACACATATCCACAATCTTCTTATGATTAACAATGCATGAATTAAGGGTTAAATCTAAAGATGATATGTGTTTCTTAATAAGATTCAACTCATCATTTTGTCCACAAGCATTTGTTGTTAGAAGTAGAGCAAATATAATCATTTACCAATGTATCTAATTTGTTGTTACTAGCTTCTACCTCTAACATGACATTGTTTTTCTCATAAGTTAAGATATTTATAGATCATGTTAACCTTTTATTTTCCAAACTTAACATGTTATTGTTTTCTTTAAGCATGTTATTTTCTTTTGTAATGACATCAAATTTGGAGCCTAGCAACTCATGAGCATTTCAAATTAATATGCTTGCTTTTTAGATCTAAAAAGACATGATGCAAATTGTTGTAGGCATGCAATAATTTTTTAGAGGCACAAATAAGTTCGTCACTAGATAAATTATTATAGAATTCGAATTGACATGCCACACTAGGACTATCACCTAGTGGTCGTGTGCCTGAAGAAGATGGAGCTCCTTTAGAACTTGATGCAGAATCCTCCAAAGCTTGTTGGGTCGCCTCCAAGTCACCATGATATGCCTCGATATGTTTTCATAATATATAAACACTATCAAAACAAGAAAATTTGATAGAAATAGATGTATCAAAAGCGTTAAGCAAGAACTCTAACAAAAGATTGTTTAAAAAAACGTTCTTTTATCATTTGTGCTCCAAATAGATTTATCTAATTTGGGCACAACATATGCACTATCAATAATTTCCCATAAATCAAAATACCTAGATCTAACAAATATTTTAAATCTAGAACACCATTGGGCATAAGGAAAAGTATTGAATGAAGGAGCAACATTAGGATCATAGCCTAAACAAGATGCACTATGCATGTTCATAATATATAAAAATATGCAAGCACGATACATTAAATCTCAAAACTAGATTAGCACAAAAAGATAACTTAGATATTTAAATCAATGTGATTAAAGCTTAAATCAAAGAGCACCAAGCTCTGATACCAATTGTTAGGACCCTAATGCTACTAGGAAAGAACCCTAGGTGGGGGGAGGGGGTGGTGAATAGAGTTTATGCTAATCTAATCCGATTTAATGCTAATTAAAACTTACTAACGAATATCCTAGCAAATAAGATATGTAATAAATTATTAGCAAGGATAAGCAATATAAACAAGGGTAAACAAAATAGTGGACAATATAAATAAAGAGGCAATGGCTAAACAAGATGAACAAAAAGAGTGCGCCAATGCAAACTCAAATAAGCAATATAATCCCGGAGTTCGGACCTTCCGTCCTACGTCTCCGCTCCCCACTCCCTGGGAGAAATCCACTACACAACCGAGTTTTTAACACTCACCCGAATAACATTTACACCTCACACTTGGTTTTCTAGCTCTCCAAACAGTTTACAATCAACACTCTTGCAAACACACTCTACACCCTCTAAGTGTTGGTCTCTAGCCCATGTCTCCCTCAAGTGCTCGGATTTATAACCTCTATCTAGGATTTACTACCGACGTCACTCCTCTTGGGACGACCCCGTCTCTCACCACACACTCCTCTCGGTATACAAGTGTATTACAAAGTGTATCCTCACAATGAAAGCTCAAATACAATAATTTATTCTCTACTATGGATGAGAACATAATGAAAGCTCACTCTCTAAGTAACAAACCCACAACCCCAAATTATACCATGTATGCAAATACAATAAGCTCAATGGTTGTGTGTGAATAAAGAGAAAATAAACTATAAACTCAATGTAAACACTAGCTTAATGAAGATGATAAACAAAAATAATTAATGTAAAGCTAGTAATTGAGTTTAGAAATTTTTCTCTGAAAAACAAGATGGAGAGATGGAGATTAAAGCTCAAACAATGAAGATGATCTCCTCCACTTGTGAAAACTTCTTCACAAACTAAACAAACACTAAAACAAACTTAAACCATTGTTAAACTTTTGTAAATTGTATAAACAATTTTCTTAGGTGGTTGGAGAGATAAATGCAATAGGGTATTTATAACCTCACAACATACCAGCCCAAAGCCAAAGAAAATAACCAAAAACCCAACCAAAAATAAAACTGAAAACTAGTCGTTACTGTACAACGGTAATATTAGCGATCGACCGTAGAGCCGTGGCCGGTCGACCGCGAAAGGCTGAAGAACAAAGCAAAATCTATGGACTTCAAACGGTCGACCACCGCGACCAATCCGGTCGACCACCGCGACCAATCCGGTCGACCGTGAATAGCTAAAAAGCTGAGTTGGTCTCTGGACAATTCGCGGTCGATCGCTGTGACCCCTCCAGTCGACCGCGGACTGATATTTTAGATACACGGGTTTAAAACAAAAATGCTAAATTTTAAACTTGATTTAAAAATAGCAAACAAATTCCAAAAATTGTAAAACTTTGGAAAATAATTATAAACATGTTAATGAACATGTTACAAAAGGAAATTTTGGAATTGTACTTCCCAATTGTAAAATATCATCATTTTGCAAAATTATCCAAAACAAAAATACTAAACATACATGTTTTTGACATATTGATTTAAACAAACTTTTAAAACTTTATAAAATAATTTTATAGACTTAATAAAATATGTAAATAGTGATTGTTAAGTTCATAAATAAGAATACATTATTTTCACAAAAATGTATATAGAAGAAATTTTCAAAATCGCCTCTACGGAATTTTTTTAAAGAAATTGACCCCATTCATTTTTAATTATAGATATCGACCCACTTTGAATTAATTACGGTATTAATTAGTCGGGGTTACCAATCCTGACTAATTAGTAGCCTAATTAGCAGTTGAATTAATTACGGTATTAATTAGTCGGGGTTACCAATCCTGACTAATTAGTAGCCTAATTAGCAGCCGTAAACCTTCCCCGCTCCTTGACCCCGCTTGTAATTAGGTTACTAATTAGTCGGGGTTGGCAACCATGACTAATTAGTATCGTAATTAACTCAAAGTAGGTTGATTTCTATAATTAAAAGTGAATAAGATCTATTTCTTTAAAAAATTTCTGTTGAGGCAATTTTGAAAATTTCTTCATGTATATATTATACAAAACACATTTGTTTTTTCAAAAGCAATAGAATATGAAACATGTGAAAGTATATATGAATATAATTATTGTTTCATATTTATAAAGCTAAACCAAAACAAAATAATAAATATGAAATATGTAATTTTACATTTATATAAACATGAAAACCAAAAACTTAAATGTATATATATATATATATACATACATACATACATACATACATACATACATACATACATACATACATACATACATAGAAACCAATAAAATGTGTGTGTATATGATATTAAGCTTAAAGTATATAACACACATAATATAAAACTTAAATTATTTACCCAAGTAACTTGATCTTCAATATGACTCGACTTGGTAAACTTGCGAATGAAACTTGAACTTGGATTTTGACTTGAATTGCATTGCTTCATACTGATATTCATCCAACCTCCATTGGATATGATCGTGTGATAATCATATTTTATTACAATTTTATACCGTCATTATCTATTTTATATGAATAAATATACTACTACTAATTATTTTTATCTTTAATTGCAGGTTAATGAAGAATAAATCTCAAACTCCAATCTCTTAACAAAAACCCCTTGATTTATTGAAGAAATGAAGCCCATAAAAGCTAACAATTTCTTTCAATATTCAATGAAGTGTTGAAGCCTAAATGAAGAAAAAAATGCTAAAGCCCAAAAGAAGAAAAAAATACCAAAAGCCCAAGCCCAAAAGCCAAAGTGAAGAGAAGTTGCGGGCTGAAATTGGAGAAAGGCTCACATCGATGCCAACATCGATGGGAGCATCGATGCTAGTATTGATTCCCGTATCGATGCCGACATCGTTACCCGTATCGATACCGGCATCGATACCCCTATCGATGCCGACAACGATACCCCTATCGATGTCGGCATTGATACCATCGGCCAGGCAAATACAATCTAAAGGCTAAAATTTATTGTATTTGGATAAGATTTTAATCCAATAGCTCTCATTCACTGATGTTTACTATAAATAGGGGTAGAGAGTGAGGGGTTCGAGGTGTGAAAAATTTTATAACTCCATTTGGAGAGGAGGGCTACTCTTAATTGAGAAGGCCTTTCAAAAATTATAACTTTTGTTGTAATTAATAATAATAATTTTTTCTCCACTTAAAATTTTTCTTTTCTCCTCTTTGTTGAATGATGAGGATGGAGATGAAGAGCAATTTTAAGGTTTGCATTTCTTTTATTTTCCTCTTTTATTTCTTTTTAGTAATTTTTTTATTATTACTTATTAGTTAGATTTAAATTCATGCTTGTAGTGTAGATTTATTTTCTTATCTTTTTATTTCTTTTTGTACTTTAATTTGTAGAGTAGATTTATTTTCTTGCATTTAATTTTTATAATTTATTTTGTAGTTTAGATTTTAATTCTTTGTAGTTAGATTTATTTCTTGTTCATAGTTTAGATTTTTATTTTCTTTTTAATTTTGTAATTAGTACTTTTCTTCTTGTTTTTATTTCTTAAGATGTGAAATTAATTCGTGTAGGAATCTTAGAATTGTATGAAACTAATCTAATTTTCTTTATCTTGTATGGATTATTCTCTTGCACTTAAAATATTCATGTTTAGGATAATTAACTAGAAAACTAATCGGTAGAAGAAGAATTTGATAATCTATGCTTATCTTAAATGGTTTGATAGGTTATGCTTATGAATTCTAGGATTACTATCTTATTGTTGTTCTTATCATGAATAGTAATTTTGACTTAGATGATAATTTGATAGGTTATACTTTACTTAAATGGTTTGATAGTCTATACTTAATAAATCTAAGTTGAAATATGATAAAAAGATAATAGTTTATATTTTGTAATTGAGATTAGTTAGTGGATTAAATTCTAGATTTCTCGTATCTTAAATTGAAACCTCCATCTTGACTTTCTTGAATTTTCTTTTTATTTTTGATTTTATTTCTTGATTTTATTCATTCTTCTTTCTTGCCTTTGATTTCATTTATTTTTTGATTCTTATTTCTTTTCTCTAAAATTCAATTTATTATCCCTTGCATATATTCACAATAATCACTCATCACAATCATACTTATTCTTTAATCCTATTTTGTCACGTACACAACATAAGAACCTATTCTAATAATCTCTTAAATCACCTTCCTCGTGGGATCGATAACTTTTTATACTATAACTTGATCAATGTGCATTTGCAATTTTGGTACATAATTATGCCGCATCAAGTTTTTGGCGCTGTTGCCAAACTTGATGTGGGATAATGAGCTGATTCCCACTCGAATCCAAACTGGATGGCGAGTTTGTATTGACTACAGAAAACTCAACTTAGCCACTCGGAAAGATCACTTCCCTCTTCCTTTCATTGACCAAATGTTAGAGCGTTTAGCAGGACACGAGTTCTATTATTTCCTGGATGGATATTCAGGTTACAATCAAATCTCTATCGCTCCCGAAGATCGGGAGAAAACCACCTTCACTTGCCCGTATGGAACATTCGCATACCGACGCATGCCTTTTGGCCTGTGCAACGCACCGGCCTCATTCCAACGTTGCATGATCAGTATTTTTCCGACATGGTAGAGCGATTTCTCAAAATTTTCATGGACGACTTTTCCATTTTTGATGACACATTTTCCCAATGTTTGCATCATCTTAAACTGGTCCTAGAACGGTGTAGGGAGAAAAATCTGACTCTCAATTGGGAGAAATGTTATTTCATGGTCAAACAAGGCATTATCTTAGGACATGTAGTTTCCAATAGGGGAATTAAAGTGGACAAAACTAAGGTAGATCTCATTTTCAATCTGCCTCCTCCCAAAACTGTTAAAGATGTCAGATCATTTCTTGGCCATGCTGGTTTTTACCGACGTTTTATCAAGGATTTCAGCAAAATTGCTAGACCCTTGACCAATCTCTTAGCCAAGGATACATCATTTGTCTTCTCTCCCGACTGCCTCAAAGCTTTTGAATATCTAAAAAAGGAGCTAACCACAACTCCTATCATTCTTGCACCAGACTGGACCTTACCCTTTGAACTGATGTGTGATACATCTGATTCCGCGATTGGTGCTATTTTAGGATAACGGTTTGATGGAAAACAACATGTGATCTAATACGCCAGTAGGACTCTGAATGATGCCTAGCAAAATTACTCTGTCATAGAAAAAGAGTTTTTAGCTGTAGTCTTTGCCTTAGAAAAATTCAAGTCCTACCTCATCGGTTCCTTAACCAAAGTTTTTACAGATCATGCCGCACTAAAGTATCTTTTGACCAAAAAGGATGCTAAAGCACGGCTCATTAGATGGATTCTCCTACTTCAAGAGTTTGACATTCAAATTCTTGACAGAAGGGGAACAGATAACCCCGTAGCAGATCACCTCTCTCGACTCCCAAATACACCAACATCAACCGTCCCGATCTATGAATATTTTTCAGATGAACAACTCCTACAAATTCAATCTGTCCCATGGCTCGCTGACATTGTGAACTACATAGTCATGAACCAGATTCCTTCTCATTGGTCCAAACAAGATAGATCCTGTTTTCTCTCCCAAGTAAAATACTTTTACTGGGATGATCCATATCTGTTTAAATACTATCCTGATCAGATCTTTAGAAGATGTGTTCCCACTGAAGAAACTAGGAGTGTTCTATTCTTTTGTCATGAGCAAGCATGTGGGGGCCACTTTGGCCCAAGAAAAATAGTTGAAAAATTCTCCAATCTGGGCTATACTGGCCCACTCTTTTCAAGGATTCATATGAGTTTTGCAAAACTTGTAACCACTGTCAGCTTTTAGGGAAGGTCACTAGAAGAAATATGATACCCTTACAACCCATCTTATCTGTTGAACTTTTTGATTTGTGGGGTATCGATTTTATGGGACCATTTCCAAATTCCTTTGGAAATATTTACATTCTAGTAGCCGTTGAATACATGTCAAAATGGGTTGAGGCGATAGCTTGCAAAACTAATGACAACAAGGTCGTTGTCAAGTTTTTGAAAGAGAATATTTTTGCACGGTTTGGAATACCCTGAGCGATCATCAGTGACAACGGTACACATTTCTGTAACCATTCTTTTGAAGCTTTGATGAGAAAATATTCAATCACACTCAAATTGCCAACTCCTTATCATCCCCAAACCAGTGGACAAGTAGATGTCACAAACAGGCAAATCAAACAAATCTTAAAAAAAAACAGTTAATCATAACAGAAAAGACCGGTCTGTAAAATTATGTGATGCTCTGTGGGCATATAGAACAGCTTTCAAGGCCAATTTGGGGATATCACCATACAGACTAGTGTTTAGGAAAGCTTGTCACCTACCAGTAGAGTTGGAGCATCGAGCAATGTGTGTGATAAAACAATTAAATTTTGATTCAGACTCGGCAGGAAAGAACAGATTGCTCCAAATAAATGAGTTGGAAGAAATACGAAATGATGCATACATAAACTCAAAAATTTACAAAGAGAAAACTAAGATTTTTCATGAAAAATCAATTTTACGAAAAAATTTCTCTCAAGGACAGAAAGTTTTATTGTACAATTCAAAATTACATCTTTTTCCTGAAAAATTGAGATCAAGATGGACAGGTCCATTTTTTGTCAAATAAGTTTTTTCGCATGGGGCTGTAGAGATAGAAAATCCTAAAAATGGTAACATTTTTAAAATAAATGGTCAACGTCTAAAACAATTTTTAGAATTTTTTACGCTCGCAGAGGAAGATGTGTTGGTTCTTCATGAACCTCATTATCTGTAAAAAAAAAATTAACAATAAAAATAAAACGAAAAAATTCTCTTATTTGATTTCTTCATCCTTATACTAACAGTAATTGTAGATCCTTATCATCATTGTTGACCAAACAAATGTAAGTTCTTCTATTCTTATCTGCTTTACTTTGTACATCAACGAATTTGCATTGAGGACAATGCAAAACTTAGGTGTGGGGGTGGGAAGTACATATTTTCCTCTTTATTTTATCATTTTGTTGTATTTTTGACATAGTTTTTTTATATAATAATATTTTTAAAATAAATGGTCAACGTCTGAAACTATTTTTAGAATTTTCTACGCTCGGAGAGGAAGAGGTGTTGGTTCTTCATGAACCTCATTATCTGTAAAAAAAAACTAATTTTTATTTTGTTTCTTAAAAAAAAATTCTTTTGTTAAAAAAAAATTTAATAATAATAATAATAATTAAAAAAAAATTTACTTACAATTTTTCTCTTATTTGATTTCTTCCTCCTCATACTAACAGTAATTGCAGATCCTTATCATCATTGTCAACCAAACAACTGTAAGTTCTTCAATTTTATCTGCTTTACTTTGTGCTTCAGCGAATTTGCATTGAGTGCAATGTAAAATTTAGGTGTGGGGGTGAGAAATACATATTTTCCTCTTTATTTTACCTTTTTAGTTATATTTTTCTTTCTTTTTGTTAAAAAAAATTATAAATATATTGTCACTTGCCAAATTAATAGAGTTAAGTAATAATTGATCTAATTGATAGATTTTAAATCTTCTAATTCCTAGTTAGTGACATACTCAAGTTTACCTTTTATGATAACTCCAAATAAAATTCTTAAGAAATAATTTTTCAACTAGTATACTTTACTTAAGTCTTACCTTAGACTTTTAATTAAAATAATAAAATTTTTGCATGCTTAACTTAGAGTTGAAAATATTTTTCAAGTTATCTTGATTTACACATTTTTTTCCAGACTATATATACTTACACACATATATATATATATATATTAAAAAAAACTAACCATATAAATGAAGAATGCGAAAAATGGGCACCAAAAAGAAAAAAAACTCTTAAATTCAAGGTGATTCTATCTTATAAAGCCTAAGTTAACCGAGTAATTAAGCCCAATGAGTATTTTTATACTTAATGACCTAAGCCCAATTGGGTTGAGATTCATTGGCCCAAAACTCGTCAAATGGTCACTTAGAAAGCCCGTTAAAATAGAAAACAATCACCAAGAATTAGAGAGTGAAAGAAAAAAAATTATATACATATATATATCTATAACACTAACCATTTTTTTATATATATTGTTGTTTTGTATATATGGTCTTGAAAAATAATTTTTGATCAAGAGACTTGAAAGTTATTTAAAACAAAGAGTTAGCATGTTCTTTTCAAAACTTTTAAATTAAATCTCTAAGATTTGACTTGGTTTTGTATTGCTATAATGAAAAAGATTTTCTAAGAGATTTACATTGGAGTTATATATAAAAACGTTTTCTTGATTATTAACTAGCTTCAATTAGAATGTCTAAATATATAAAAAAAAATTAGTTATTTACTGACTTATTTAACTTGGCAAGTTGACCGAATTTTATGGGTATATTCACTGCAAACCCTCACGAGACTACAACTCGTCCACTAGGGTAACCTAGGGGTTTAAAGGCTTGTTGTATGCGCTAAATACAACCGAGATTCCTGCGAAAATGAGTTAGGATTTTCTTTTTATTTTCTTTGCTAGAGGACTAGCAAAAGTTTAGGTGTGGGGGTATTTGATAATCACATTTTTATTATAATTTTATCAAGGCTCACATCGATGCCAGCATCGATGCCCGTATCGATGACAGCATCGATACCCATATCGATGCTGGCATCGATACCATCGGCCAGACAGTTACAATCTAAAGGCTAAAATTTGTTATTTTTGGATAAGATTTTAATCCAATAGCTCTCATTCACTGATGTTTACTATAAATAAGGGTAGAGAGTGAGGGGTTAGAGGTGTGAAAAATTTTGTAACTCCATTTGGAGAGGAGGGCTACTCTTAATTGAGAATACCTTCCAAAAATTATAACTTTTGTTACAATTAATAATAATAATTTTTTCTCCATTTTAAAATTTTCTTTTCTCCTCTTTGTTGAATGATGAGGATGGAGATGAAGAACAATTTGAAGGTTTGCATTTCTTTTGTTTTCCTCTTTTATTTTTTTAGTAATTTCTTTATTATTGCTTATTAGTTAGATTTACAATCATGCTTGTAGTGTAGATTTATTTTCTTATCTTTTTATTTCTTTTTGCACTTTAATTTGTAGAGTAGATTTATTTTTTTATATTTAATTTTTGTAATTTATTTTGTAGTTTAGATTTTAATTCTTTGTAGTTAGATTTATTTCTTGTTCATAGTTTAGATTTTTATTTTCTTTTTAATTTTATAATTAGTTCTTTTTCTTCTTGTTTTTATTTCTTAAGATGTGAAATTAATTTGTGTAGGAATCTTAGAATTGTATGAAACTAATCTAATTTCCTTTATCTTGTATGGATTATTCTCTTGCACTTAAAATATTCATGTTTAGGATAACCAACTAGAAAACTAATCGATAGAAGAAAAATTTGATAATCTATGCTTATCTTAAATGGTTTGATAGGTTATGCTTATGAATTTTAGGATTACTATATTGTTGCTGTTCTTATCATGAATAGTAATTTTGACTTAGATGATAATTTGATAGGTTATACTTTTCTTAAATGATTTGATAGTCTATGCTTAATAAATCTAAATAGGTTATACTTTTCTTAAATGATTTGATAGTCTATGCTTAATAAATCTAAGTTGAAATATGATAAAAAGAGAATAGTTTGTATTTTATAATTGAGATTAGTTAGTGGATTAAATTCTAGATTTCTCGTATCTTAAATTGAAACCTCCATCTTGACTTTCTTGAATTTTCTTTTCATTTTTGATTTCATTTCTTGATTTTATTTATTCTTCTTTCTTGCCTTTGATTTCATTTATTCTTTGATTCATATTTCTTTTCTCTAAAATTCAATTTATTGTCCCTTACATATATTCACAACAATCACTCATCACAATCACACTTATTCTTTAATCCTATTTTGTCACGTACACAACATAAGAACCTATTCTAATAATCTCTTAAAATTACCTTTCTCGTGGGATCGATAACTTTTTATACTATAACTTGATCAATTGTGCACTTGCAATTTTGGTACATAATTATGCCGCATCATTGTGAAAGCTCTAGTCTATCCTTCCTCCATCATAAATATTTGTGTAGATTACCTAACAAAACAAATGTAAACACTCGACACACGTTGTTAGGAATTGTTTGTAATCATCAAAACAATATTAGGGAATAAGCTCATAAACATGAGGTCAACAGACACCAAGATCTTAGGGTATGTGCCTTGGACTTAATAAAGGCACCAATGTCTTTTTGTCGAAGCCGAATGGTTAGAGTGCCTTGGTTTTATCCTAAAGAGGTACCAAGGTTTTTGGTAGGTGTCTTAGACTTAATGAGAGTGCCCAGGTCTTTTTGTCAAAGACGACCAAATGGTTGGAATGTCTTGGTTTTACTGAAGAGGTACCAAAGTCTTTGGCAGGTGCCTTGGACTTAATGAGGGTGCTAAGGTCTTTTTGTTGAAGACGACCGAGTTGTTGGGCTCCATGCCTTGGGTTTACTCACGATGACACCAAGGTCTTAGAGTACGTGCCTTGGACTTAATGAGGGAGCCAAGGTCTTTTTGTCGAACGAGAAGGACTCGGCCTTAGATTCATTTATAGTCATTGGAAGTATTTCTTCAGGTGCTCGATATTCCAAGGATGCTGCAAGATTCTCCTATCGGGGCTTCTCAGCCTATAAGTGCCTAGGCATAATTCCTCAATGATTGTGTAGGGTTCTTCCTAGTTGTGAGCCAACTTTCCGCGCTTGGTGTCCTTGTCGAAAGCTGCTTTTTGGAGGATGAGATCGTCGACATTGAACCTACAAGGTTGGACTTTGCTGTTATAGTATCGAGCGATGTGCTGCTGATTGACGACTTGGGATCGGGGAGCTTTTTCTCAGACTTTGTCAATGAGATCGAGTCTGATTCGAAGCTCCTTTATGTTCAATCTTCGTCAAAATGTCGTAGTCGGATTGTTGTCATGTCGACTTTAACTAGGATAACTGCGTTGGTTCATAGGCTAACTTGAAGGAGGTTTCTCCTGTAGAGTTCTTGTGAGTCATGCGATAGGACCACAGAATCCCAAGCAACTCTTCAACCCAATTTCGCACCACCGTATCTACCTTCTTCTTCAAGGCTTGGAGGATGCATTTGTTGGTAGCTTCAGCAAGTCCATTATACTTGGGGTGAGCAACCTAGAAGAATTTGAGGTGAATATTCCACTCTTCACAAAAGCTTCGGAAAACACCGCTATCGAATTGAGTGTCATTGTTTGTCACAAACAAGAGGGGTACACCAAATCGGTAGACAATAGACCTCCAAACAAAATTAGTGACGTTACTCTTAGTAATTTTAGCCAAGGGCTTGGCCTCGATCAACTTAGTGAAGTAGTCGATAGCGATACTTAAGAACTTTCGCTGCCTAGAAGCTATGGGGAGAGGACCCAGCAAATCCAACCCCTACTGGGCGAAGGGAATTGGACTCATAATGGAAATGACCTCAGTGTTTGTTGCTCATAGAATGACTAAGAAGAATTTGTACTTCTTGCATAGAGAGAAACTTTTTGGATTCGGCCAATATGGTGGGCCATTAGTACCCCTGGTGAATGACCCTTTGGGTGAGAGTTCTAGCCCTAGGGTGATTCCTGCAAGTTCCTTCATAAATCTCTCGGAGAACATAGCTGGCTTTAGCAGGCCGATGACACTGGAGTTAAGGACCCACACCATTGCTAGAGTATGATATGTGATAAAGCTGGTTATTGAGCATGAGATAGCGGTAAGCGTTCCTTTGTAGACTCCTAGTTTCAGCTGCATTCTCCGGTAGGGTCCTCTATGTTAGATACTGGATAATAGGATTGATCAAACAGGGCTCAGCGCCTCAGCTTGCATAATAGCCTCTGATGCCTTGATGATGCTGGGGTGCTTGAGGGTATCAGTGTATACGGGCCCCAAACTACTTCCCAAACTGGTTGATCCAAGTTCGGACAGAGCATCCGCCCGAGCGTTGAGGGCGCAAGGGACTTGAGTGACTCTGAAATCAACAAAGTTGGCTAATATCTCTTTAGTCACTTTCACATATAGTACAATTCTAGAATCTTTGGCTGCATGCTCTCGATGACTTCCATGGACGAGAGGTCTACTTCAAAATCGAGCGATCAAACATTTAAATAGTTAGGGTCGTTCCTCTAATCCAATTGGTCAAACCTTTAAACAGTTAGGACCAAAACCAAAATCCTCTCTTAATTCCTTCCATGAACGAGAGGTCCACTTTCAAATTGAACGATAAAATATTTAAACAGTTAGGATCGTCTCAAATCCCCATTTGATCAAACTTTTAAACAGTTAGGGCCAAAGCCAAAATCCCCTCTGGATTCCTTCCATGAACGAGAGGTCCACAAATTGAATGATCAAACCTTTAAACAGTTAGGATCGTCTCAAACTCCCTTCGGTCAAACCTTTAAACAGTTAGGGCCAAAGCCAAAATCCCCTCTCGATTTCTTCCATGAACGAGAGGTTCACAAATTGATGATCAAACCTTTAAACAATTAGAATCGTCTCAAAATCCATCTTGGTCAAACCTTTAAATAGTTAGGACCAAAACCGGAATCCCCTTTCGATAAACGAGAGGCTTTCACCCACATCGAGCGATCAAACCTTTAAATAGTTAAACAGTTAGGGCTAAAGTTGGAATTTTATCTCAATAAACGAGAAATTCATTTTCAGATTGGATAACTAAACCTTTAAATAGTTAGGGTTATCTAAATCTTTTTAATTCTCGGAATGGAGATCCCACTCTTAGTTTCATCATTCAGATTCTCAAAGTAGAGATCCCACTTTGAGTTTCTTTTGCATCTGGAGATAGAATGTAAAATTCTTCTCTCCAGCACAGAGTTCGTCTTTACCCCAAGAGAAGACACAACATAGTTCTTCAGCACCAAAATCCATACATTTCACGCATGGGGAACTTTATCTCGACTTCTGAATAGAGATAAGTCTACGCCTAACACGTGCTGTTGGTTAGTTTTTTACCGTGAAAAGGATAAAAACCCACGTATTCGATATCGTGGAAGGCCGTTATTAATAACGCCAAGATCCGTGTCTTACACACATGGAGAATTTTATCTCGAATCCTAAGTAGAGATAAGCATACGCCTAACACGCGTTGTCGGTTAGTCTTTCACCGCGAAAAGGACACCAGAATTCATTTTGGGAGACTTTATCTCGATCTCTAAATAGAGATATGTCTATGCCTAACACACGTTGTGGGGTAGCACATTCCTGTGGAAATGATAAAGCCTACATATTCAATATATCATAGCTAGTGATTATTATTAAATTATTGATCTCTGAATCCATGCTTTTTATGCATGTGGGTCTTTATCTCGATCCCTCATTAGAGATAAGTCTGCGTCTAAGACGCATTCCAGGTACTCTATTTTTGTGAATTAACAAAGTGTATGTATTCAATATAATAGCATTAAGTCTAAGAGAGTTTATTCTCTTAGCGTAACGTTACATGCAGAACGGACTTAAACAATCTGCATGCTAGCCCGATTCAAATAGTAGTCGGTAAAGGCACTTCAAACCCGTTGATGACTGAGGGTTTATCAAAAATCCTATGAGTATTATGCTTATCTATTCTAAACGGAATGGGTAATCATAATACGGGACAAAAGTCACTAATGCATCAGCTTCACCAGTTGGTCTCGTGACTTGAACAACTGAGCTAACCTCAACTCCAGTCGAAGCTATGAGGATAATAACTTCAGATGTTTGGCAACTTCAGAGATAGTAGCTGTATCAGCACAAACGGCTAGTCCTACAATCAAATCTCACACAAAGAGCTCAACCTGACGAGCGTTCGATGCATTCTCAGCTCGTTCTTCCTACAATTCGATGAGTATATGAGTATAAATTGCATCTCCTTGAACCTCCAACGGGTACACGAGGTTAAACTAATTCCCGAAACTTCCACGTGTATACGAGTATAAATTGGTCCTCCCCGCTCTAACGCTTTAAGAGCCTAAACTATACAGACTCCAGTTAACATATGAGTCTAAACTGTGTTTACCCCAGTCAACACGTAGCCTTAGGTCAACGTCGGTCAACGCGTAGCCTAAGGTCAACACCGGTCAATGCGTTATGATGACGATCAACACCGGTCAATGTGTAGCCACAAGTCAACGCCGATCAACGCGTTGCAATAACGATCAACATCGATCAACACATAGCCGTAAGCCAACGCTGGTCAACGTGTTGCGATGAAGATCAACAACGATCAACGCGTTGCGATGAAAGTCAACGCCAGTCAACACATTGCGATGAAGGTCAATGCGTTGACAATTTTCATCAAAACAAGGCTCAGATCAACTCCAAAACGAAGGATAATCCCAAAGATTTCAACCATCATTCAAATATGAATCCCTGACGAAGATGGTCAATTCAACGTTAACTCAATGACATGAGTTAAAATCAGAAATCAACACACCAGTTTCAATTCGAGATTTCGATAACGGTCAGACGATAAATGCAGTGTCAAATTTTTTTAGCTATTCGACAAAATACTGAATAGACTAAAAATTAAAGAAGTCAAGAACTAAATCCAATTACAGGTCCTTTTACACCAACTTAAGGTTGGTCCTATCACATCCAAAATATTTCAGGCTCTTCTATAAAAGAAATGAGACTGAAATGCTTTGGAGGGGGTATCTGTAGGCATCAAAAATTACCTATAGGTTCCCGCATATAGCTCGAGACAGAGAGGAGATGATGAACATTATTATTCGAGTCAAAGGGGATTATTTTATGTTGACAAACGCATGAAGAAAGTTGACGAAGGGTACGAATCAACGAGATGACGAAATAACGAAGAGACGATTCAATCGGGAGTTACGTGTCACTCACGAAAGACGAAGCACCACTCGTGTCTCGTCCACTCCACACATGATTCACTCATAAGAGATTGTAGATCTCCTCTCTGGCTTTCCAACACACTTTGAATCGCATCATTCTGAGATCAGTCCAGGGAGTTACGGGAAAAATAAGTCAAGGCGCGCAACCGAGATACATGACGTGTTTCGGCTAAAGCCGAGACTCAAAATGTGTCTCGACCAAGGTCGAGACACAAAGTCTATCTCGTGCCTAAAAAACACTAATTTCAGCCGTTAACCGCCCAGATTTTGGTTTAATCTGATCCAAAACCTCCCCTACTGATCTGAAGTTATCCTAGAACATGGTTAAGTGGTTACAACTGAGGATGAGATCAAATCGATCGTTCTTATCCGAAAACTAAGCTTCTGAAGCCTATAAATACTACCCTAGGGCCTTCATTTACAGGGATCCCGGAATTCTTGAGCCTCGGCAAAGCCCTGTCAAATTAAAGAGTGAGGAACACAAATTTCAGAGAGGAGGAATGAATCTTGGCGAGTTCTTTAGCACAAGAAGGAGAAGAGTTTGAGAGATCTGCATCCCGTTCATCCGTTTTCCTTGAGATCGTACCTAACTGCGATTCTCGAGAAGAGTGATTATCTCACTATTGCCGAGATAGTCACTTTAATTTCTTGTCTCCTTTGTGAGGCAAAGAAATCATTATTCGGATCTGATCAGTCGGTGGTCCACGGTTAAACCCCGACACTGGCAAAGACCCCGCGTAAGCAGAAGACCGATTAACGATCTATCTACGTGTGTTCTCAAGAAAATTGTAATCTTTTTATTTGCATTGTGTAAGGAGGCTTATAAAAAGTCCTTCCTTTTGAATCATTGTAATGACTGAAGTTGTAATGAGTCCCGTAATGAAGAAAATGATTTTCAACCCGAACAATCGCCAACATGATCGAACCATAAAACTTTAATAACATAGAGATACATAGAACCTCCGATTCCTTGTTCTTTACCTTCAAGGGTCTCAACTCAATTTCTTTCATTTTTTGACAATTTTACTTGCTTTAGGCATAATCAAGACAAAAGGGCATATTTCTCTTATATCTCTTATGTCACAAGTGTCACAAAGATATGCTACATTTGGATGGTTTTTGTGCACCTAAACATTAATCATCACTTTGGTACAAGGAAGCTCAAACAGTTTTCAAAATAATCAGCATCAAACTTGAAGAGAACTTTAGAAATACAGGGGAAATTGCCATAAAATGGTGATGTCATACAAAAAATGCTCCCATACGGAGAACATATCAATACAATATACGAAAATATAAGATAGAATAGAGGCCATTGGCCTTTCTCCTAGCAACATTATATTGTTAAATATACAACTAAAATGCTAAAAACCTAAGATTGAATATAGATGCTCAGGTTTCACTTGTTACTACTACATACAAGCATGAACAATGGAAAAAAAGAGTTTTTACCTAAAATTTTAATCAAGTCATGAACTAGTCACTCGTCATCAATGTTACTTAAATTCATGCTAAAAAAACATATAAATCTACAAGCTTTAGAATTCTTCCTCAATATAAACAACTCAATACCTATAGCATGAAACTTCGATACCTGAACCCGAGGTTGCATCGACTATTGAACCCTATCTTTGGCAATCGTTGACTAAACATAGTTCATCCTCCCTTGAACTTGAACGTCACTGTCCCCCACGCGATTGATTATCGAGGGAGAGGGGTTGGATCTAGGGTTAGGGTTTCAGTGGAAATGGAAAGAGATAGAATCGAGAGGATGCTCGCGAGAAAAATACATGATGGAGGAGAGAATCGAGAGGGTGCTCACGAGAAAAATCCATGATGGGGGTGAGAGAGAGAGAGAGAGGTTGGATCTACGGTCTGTTTTGCTAAATATTTAACAAAATAGGTTTATTTTGCAAATTTTTCCTTAAATCAATTAGCGTGTGAGTGCCAATTAGGAAAGTTAGAGTGAAAATTTTTATATTTGCACGATGGAAGGGGATGAATGTGCTAATTTTAAAATCTACTAGGAGTGAGAGTAAGTAAGCGCGAAGTTGGTGAAACAAGAAGGTACTTCAGTGCTATTTGGCCTGTTTATTTTCTCTGAACCATTCGCTCCACACGAGAGAACCAAAAAACCCTTAGCCCTCAAATCCCTGTTTGGATGGAGGGTAGAGAGGGGGAGAGGAAGAAAAATGCAGCTTTCATCTTGTTTGGGAGTTTTTTTTAAGGAGGGTAGAGAGGAAGAAGTAAGGGGAACGGAAGGGTAAATGCTTGGTTTTCTTCGCCCCCCCCACCCCCGATTTGACGGAAGAGAGGGTAAATAAGGATCAAAGGGGTGTAATAACATTCTTATCCCCATCAAAACAAATAAAAGGACTGATGTGTTATTAGTATAAAGTTATTTATGTAAATTTACATATATTTTCTTCCTTTCACCTTCATTCCCCCGGTTCAACTCCCAAACAACATATTACAATTCCCTTAGCTTCCTTTCCCTTCCCTTCCCGTTGTTTACCTTTCCTCCCTTCACTTTCCTTCCCTTCCCTTTAGGGCCTGTTCGTTTGCCTTAAAAGAATGGGAAATCAAAGAAATAGAAAACTATTTCTAAGAAAAATGAGTTTTTGAATTGTTTGGTTGGCTTAAAAAAAAGGAAATCAAAGAAATAGAGATGAGATGAGATGAGTTGTCACATTATTATTGGATGATGTGAGTGATTTTTTAAGAAAACTAGTTTTGATGTTGTTCGGTTGGCGAAAAAAATAAGAAAATGAATTATAAGAAACCTATTTCCTGTAGTTTTGTTGTTTTCTTTTGTTTGGTTCATTCTTAAAAATAAGAAATGAAATGAGATGAGATGAGTTGTCATTGTATTATTGGGTGATGTGAAGAAAGATTAAGAAAAATATTTTCACAACTTTTTGGGATGAAAACAAAGAAATAAAATGTTAATGAGATGAGGTGAATTGTTATAATTTTTTTATTCGAGGATGTGAGTGATTTAAAATGATGAAAAGAGATGAGTTGAGTGATGTTTGGATGAAAATAATATTTTATTAGATGTGATGGATGAGTTGTTAGATGAAAATAATATTTTATTAGATATGGTGGATGAATTGTTAGATGAAAATAATATTTTATTAGATGTAATGGATGAGTGGTTAGATAAAAATAATATTTTATTAGATGATATGGATGAGTTGTTGGATGAAAATAATATTTTATTGGATGTTGTGGGTGAGTTTTAGGGATGGAAATGGAAGAAATGGATTATTTTGAGATTTCCACCTTTTCCATTTCCATTTCTTGGTTTTTAGGAAATAAACGAACAGTTAGTAAACTCCCAAACACAGCATAAAAAATTTCTCAGTAGCAATGGCGAAATCGAAACCCGCTGGAGCCGTGGAGGCGGTCAAAGATCTCTGGAACTCTCAGATCAACGACGAAGAGAAGTGGGCTGTTAACGCGGTATTCATCTTAACCTTCTTTCGTAATAACACAGTGCGGAATTCGATTGATTGGGTATTTACTGTTGATTGTTCTTTGGTTTTTGTTTATATTAGCTGTTGGTTGAATTTCTTTATGATCAGTCTCTGGTAGGGTTTGGTAATTTTAGGGTTCTGAATTTGATGGGTGAGTGACTGCCGATTTTTGTGTGTGAAGTAAAGTTCTTTAATTTCTTTGTCTTCGGGGAAATATATCAAAACTTTGGTGAATCGCAGTAAAGAAATATTTTGGGCGACAATTTGCATCTCAAATAATAAATGATTTTTTTTGGGATCAAACTGTATTACAAATTAAATTTATAGTTGATAAGAAGGATGCTTCTTGCTTCAAAAAGCTACCTATTTAGTTGCACTTACATTTTCATGGGATTTGTTTTTCCTTTTCATACATCATCTCATGGCTGTTGATGTCACAACAGTTCTGGTATTACTAACACAATGTATTTTTACTCCTTAGCCTCTTCTGAAATTTATATTTACAAACTTGGGTACAAAGTTATATCATTTGATATGCAGAAAGTTTTGCTGAATTTCACTTCTAACTTTTGCTGCATGGTTATTAGATATTTCCTTTTCTTGTTTTGATTTTTTTGTCAAATCGGGTGCCTTGCTGGAGGATGAGTTTTCTATCATAAAACCTTCCGAAATCTGCTAAGCAAAACTATGAACTTTAAAGTACTTTTGGCCATGTTTAGGTAATATAGACTTGTTTGTGCCTATACTCAACTTTCATGCCAATCAATATTAGAAAAAAGAGCAGGAATTGGTTATAGAAAATTTAGAAATTGAAATTATAATGATCAATGTTGTAATGTTCCATAATGCATAGCACAGACCACTATTTTTTGACGTTTGACAATAAAAATTATGTATTCTTTTTTAATTAAAGAAGGTCAATAGATGAATCAAGTAAATGATAAGTTGAATATCGGTTAAAGTAATACAAGTAAAAAAAAAAGATGCAATCCTTAATAAATGAGGAGGATTTTCATCAATAATCCTTCAGTTCTTGCATGATACAATATAATAAAGATAAAGTCTACATAGCAAAAGGTATCCAACAAAATAAAAGTTAATTGAATCCGGAAATGTAACTACATAAATGGGAAATTAAGCAATCTTAATTAATGTGGACTTAAAAAGGTTGCATGATTTTTATCTTTCCACCATCATTTTAATCTTAGTAAGATTCTTTGTGGCCACACATTGCATAACTGGTTTGTTACAGCTCATTATTCTTTCTTTAAATCTTCTATTTGTCCTGTACTTTTTTGCAATAATGTTTCTAGCTTTTCACTATTTTTCACTATATAAGTAGTTCATATACCTACCATATCTACAAATACAGTTATGCATGTAAGTGATCCAAATTAGAAATTTTACAAGTAGTCTAAAACATTATAAAAAGAACCCCAATTTTGTTTTCCCTCTATTTTCTTGTTGCATTACCTTTTTAAGTCACACGAGACATTCTCATTCCCCATTATCTGCTGGATGATAGGTTTGAAGCGGTAATGTGATTTGCAATCACAATAGTCTACTCCTCTTCTCTTTCTTTCTTCATGACCTAGTATTCACATGTCATAAGTTTCCCCATTTTCAGATGGCAAACATAGAAGTAACTAGGGGCCTCATTGGTGATCTGTATAAGAGATTGTGCGTGAAGTAAAAAGAACCCAGCCCTACACAGTATAATATGTCAAGAGCTTACATTATCTAACTTTGATTGTATATCCATTGTTTTAAATGTTATCAACATGCCACATTTTGTCTTCCAACATATCATTTTAGGTCTTAATGTTACCACACGGGGTAGATATAGTTCATATCATTTTCGGTCGATGTCCCTCACATGTAAGGTTTGGTCCAACATATAATCCAACATATTGCCTGAATTGTCCTGACATGGAATTTTGCAAATGAATTGTAATAGATTTGAAATTTATTTCTTTATTAATCTTTCTATTTTTTCCTTATATAAGTTATATTATTAGGAATTCTTACTGTATTATTTGTTGGTCCTGTACTGTTAATATACCTTCTTTAAAAAATATTTATATTAGTCAATGTTACAAAAGATTATATAATTACCCATTTTAAAACATTGAAATTAGATGTTATAATTTGAATGATAAATGTTAATTAGGATATTCATTACACTAAGTTTGTTAGTATATATGTGCACAATACATAGTTTTTGTCCACTATAAGTGCCTCAATATTTAATTAATATTTAATATCTTGATCGACACCTGCTATTTGGCATGTCATTCGCCTATATACCATGTAACTACCTCCTTAGTTAGAAGTTGGAACCTTTAGCATCTCGATACATGCAGCAACAGTAGTAGCAACAACAAAGCCATTATCCTAAATATTTAGGGTTCACTAGTTGAATATTCTTCTTCGATTCAGTTCTGTTCAGGTGTATCTCCTTTAAATTAACAATATCATATCATTCTCAACCGCTTTCAACCAAGTTCCCCATGCTACATTAATTACAATAATTCTACTAAATGGTGCATTGCTGCCCTGGCCTCCATTGCAAGTGGCCAAACACAATCGATTTTCTCTATTGATCTTAATCCCACATGCCCTAGAAAATAGGAGATTTTATAAAGGAACTTTTATTTCTTGAACTTTGCCATGTTAATCAAGTCTGACGAAAACAACAAGCCTGTAAAAACTTTCAAAGTTGCTTTACAATGGACAAAGTGATTTGAAATTAAAGGGATTACATCAAATTACTAGGTTACGGTAATTTAGCCCCTGGCTAAATATTGAAGTGACACTTTTAGCTTAATTAAGAATATGGAGGAACAAGAACACAAATTATGTCATTAACT
The DNA here is from genome assembly GCF_001876935.1 of Asparagus officinalis. Classification (NCBI taxonomy): domain Eukaryota; kingdom Viridiplantae; phylum Streptophyta; class Magnoliopsida; order Asparagales; family Asparagaceae; genus Asparagus; species Asparagus officinalis. Next base: position 117,516,114 of record NC_033800.1, read on the forward strand.
GTTTAATGTTTTCCTATGAAGTTTTATTTGACATCTTTCCTGTTTTAAGAATATTTTTTTTTTCTGTCTTTTATGTTCATATTCTTCTTTTTGGGTGGTCACGACAAATTTAGGTGCTTGTGAGGTGCAATGCACTTCCAGTATTACATGGTCATTGGTCTTAGATGGCAATTGTCCAAAATCTAGTCAGTAGGAAACAACTTTGTTTTATTTATCGCCATAATAGATGTAGTTTCGACTCATTATATTCGTAGTTGTTGCTATTGATATATGGAATAACCTATTTGAAGTAAAAGCGTCAATAAAATAATTAATTTTTGTCAAGATGGCACGCAGCAACTGTCTTATGTTTAGTTTTTGAGGTGAACTGTAGTTTTCAAATTTGAACTGTCAAAAATGGATGGGCACACGCCATATCCAGGTATCTTGAACATGCCATTTTTTTTACCGGGTAAAACATTCTACATATCATAGGGCATTTGTTGTAAAATGGAAGCTGCATTACCGATATTAGTATCTTACCATTGGTATCTTGAAGAACAAGTGTAAATAAGATTTGGAATATTTATGGGCGCGTTGGTATTTTGAAGAGGAAATCTATCATGTATGCGTACCGTTTGTCAGCATGCAACCATGTTTGGTAATACTTCATATATATGTACTTTTGATTTCTACTCCATTTAGCATGTAAAAAAAGATTTGGCTCCTTTTTTTCCATATGAGTTACGTGCTATAACTATAAGCTCAATATGTATTTTTGTTTTTTGTCAATCCAAGTAGCACTTAGGGGTAACTTTAGTGTGTGAAGAATAAAAATTAATTGTTGGAAACTATCTCTGAACAAACTTTCTTATTTTTGTGATACTTTATGCATATTCGATGATAGACTTGTACATCTATATTTGCAGGCATTGCAAGTTCACAACATGATATATTAGAAGACATTTCTTAAGCAACATTTTCTTTTCTTACACTTGCATATAGTAGTTAGTTGCATTGTATACTGAAATTATATTTCATATTTTCGGTCCGGTTGATATTATGTGAATAATTAAAAAAATTCCTTTTGTTCTTTTTACAGAAGTCGCTGCGTGCATTTGGGCTGTTTGCTGGCTCCATATTTTTCATGCGCAATTTTGGGGAGCTAATGGCTATATAAAGATAGGAATTACTGATGTCTTGAG